>NC_053391.1:190788987-191088987 GCF_905171765.1 Bufo bufo | reverse complement strand
AACGGATCAGTCCTGACTTACAATGTTAGTTGCCAAATCTCACTCCAGCAGACTTTTTACTAAGACTTGCGTATGAGATGGCAGTCTTTAGTAAATGTGATGTGCCCGTATGTTTGTATAGTAGATTAGTATTTTCCTGAATATACACAAGCAACTTTTCCTATTTTTAAAGAAGTCCGACTGCATTATGGAAGTCAGATGATGAAGTGCATTTTAACTTCTCCAGTGTAATTGGGATCTATAACGCCTGCTTTGTGTTTATATCCCAGCACAAGACTCACGAGGAGTGTCTGTAGCATCAGGTCTCTGGCTCTCCTTCCCTTCCCAGCTCGATCACAGATCCAAGCCTGCCTGAAGCCCTGCTGGAAAAGCCATGCACTAAGATAGAGCATCGTTGCTCACATTACATCTACAGGGCAGGGTCCATGCATCAGATGTCAATGTGATAACGTTGGGACAAGGAACCAACAGCACAAAATGTCACGTGACTGACGGAGTGCAGGAAAATGGGGCATTAGAGATAAACAAACAATCAGACCTTGGGGGACCTGCGGAAGCAGTGGACTGAGTCTGGAGTAGAAACATCCAGAGCCACCGTGTACAGGCGTGTGCAGGAAATGGGCTACAGGTGCCGCATTCCCCAGATCAAGCCACTTTTGAACCAGAAACAGCGGCAGAACCGCCTGACCTGGGCTACAGAGAAGCAGCACTGGACTGTTGCTCAGTGGTCCAAAGTACTTTTTTCGGATGAAAGCAAATTTTGCATGTCATTCGGAATTCAAGGTGCCAGAGTCTGGAGGAAGACTGGGGAGAGGGAAATGCCAAAATGCCTGGAGTCCAGTGTCAAGTACCCACAGTCAGTGATGGTCTGGGGTGCCATGTCAGCTGCTGGTGTTGGTCCACTGTGTTTTATCAAGGGCAGGGTCAATGCAGCTAGCTATCAGGAGATTTTGGAGCACTTCATGCTTCCATCTGCTGAAAAGCTTTATGGAGATGAAGATTTCATTTTTCAGCACGACCTGGCACCTGCTCACAGTGCCAAAACCACTGGTAAATGGTTTACTGACCATGGTATTACTGTGCTCAATTGGCCTGCCAACTCTCCTGACCTGAACCCCATAGAGAATTTGTGGGATATTGGGAAGAGAAAGTTGAGAGACGCAAGACCCAACACTCTGGATGAGCTTAAGGCAGCTATCGAAGCATCCTGGGCCTCCATAACACCTCAGCAGTGCCACAGGCTGATTGCCTCCATGCCACACCGCATTGAAGCAGTCATTTCTGCAAAAGGATTCCCGACCAAGTATTGAGTGCATAACTGAACTTAATTATTTGAAGGTTGACTTTTTTTGTATTAAAAACACTTTTCTTTTATTGGTCGGATAAAATATGCAAATTTTTTGAGATAGGAATTTTGGGTTTTCATGAGCTGTATGCCAAAATCATCAATATTAATACAAGAAAAGGCTTTAACTACTTCAGTTGTGTGTAATGAATCTAAAATATATGAAAGTCTAATGTTTATCAGTACATTACAGAAAATAATGAACTTTATCACAATATGCTAATTTTTTGAGAATATCCTGTATTTAACATTACCTGTACTATATTCTACTGTGGATTTGCCGCAGAAAAATCATTGTGGGAAATCTGCAGGTGATGTGCACCATGTGCAACTGGCCTTATGGCGGCACTGCGGGTAGGATAGCTTCTTCATCTTGCAGTCTAACAACCTACACACTTAATGGCATTGGTGACCTTAGACGTGCCATCAGCCAAGACAACTCCATCAGAAACAAATTGAAGAAGATAAGAAATAATAGATACACTAAATAAAATAATGCTCATTCATTTCGTTCAAAATTGAGACTGTTCCTTTAACCTTTAGAGTACTTGGTTGAGATTTAATTAGCAAGGTATTTAGTTTAGAGGAGTTTGAGAAAGTTGCATGGTAAATATCAAGTCCAGTGAGGCCGTGCTGGGACGACAGTTTGGATGGAGGGGGACGGCAGCGTGAGGGTTAAGAGTTTTGAAAAATATGGGGGGTGGAGAGTAAGAAGGGGTGGGTTTACAGAATAGGCTATAAGAAGGGGAGGCAATCGGCGCCATTTTAGAGTAGAAATCTGGAAAGACCAAACTAACATCATACAGGCGGTGGAGATCCTTATCCAGCAGTTGCGGGTAGCGGCGGAGGCTCGGGGACCCTTGCTCCAGGGGGCGGCGGTGAGTACAGCCAGCTCACCGCCACGTACGAGATGGCCACGGCGGGTGCGCCCGCCGGCGCTCCATAGTCCAGAAGTGACCCCCAGGGCTGGCAGGGTGCCTGTGGCCAGTGCCTCCCGGCGCGGGAGGAATCCATTTGCACGGCAGGGCCCAGGTTCGGGCGGCGGATCCCTCCCCCGTCTTCAGCATGGCGAGACGAGGGCTCGGGACCAGGATCGGCGGGTGCCCCCAGTCCGGGGGAGGCCGCTCGGTGTGGGAGCGGTACGGTGTCAGTCGCGGCTGTGCGCAGGGAGACAGTGGAGGCGCACAGGCCGCAAGAGACGAGCATCCAGCATGGCAGAAGCCCCGCCCACAGGGATGCTGGGATGTCTGCGGTGACGAGTGAGGAGTCCCTGGAGAGAAGAGATGAAGATGGGGGTGCGCAAGAAGACCATCAGGAGGCAGGAACTTCGGCTGCGGGGTTCACAGCCCTCCGGCAGCCAGGTGAGGTTAATTGGGGAGCACTTAATACATGGTCAGGTTGCCCAAGGGGTATTGGTGGCTCACAAAGGGACCTGGGTAAGGGCTTGGGACAACTTTTTCTGAGTTTAGTGGGGTGGATGTCAGGGTTTGTGGTGGCAGGTGTTTTCCCGGTGCAGGCGTGGGGGACCGGGGGTGGTAGGGAACATGGTGATGCGGCAAGCAGAGTGTGCGACTGTCCGTGCAGATGCTGGCAGGGGGGGAGGGGGACAGACAAACAGTAGACGATGGAGCGCAGGTTGAGATATACGTCTGTTTTGAGGCACCGCTGGGGGCACATTTGAAGCAAGAGATGCGAGAAAGGATTTGGAGGGGAGAATACGTAGAAATATTTTCCCTGCTCCCTCTGGAGAGGTTTAATTTAGATAAGGGAAAAAAGGATGACGGGAAGAAGGAAGAGGAGGAGAAACGGAAGTGTCGATTGATCCCGCGTACATTTTCCAATTGGCTCCAGGCTTTCGCGATTTTGGCCAGTGTGATTGGGGAAAAGAAGCCGGAGTGCTGTTCGTCTTTTTTGTTACATGGATGCGATCGGTGAGGCCTTTCGGGTATACGGGGGGACGGGCTGGCTGCGTTACAATGAGCAGTTCCGGCAGAGGATGGCGGTGCGAAGTAGCATAAGATGGGATCATAAAGATATTGGGTTATGGATGCGGGTAATGGCACTGGTACGGGCAGGGCAGTCCTTTCGGAATGAGTCGGGGGGTTCAGGGCAGTCGGCATTCTCGCTGGCCTCAGCGAAAGGGCTCCGCTTCCTCTTTAATGAAGGGAATTGTAGATTTGGGGCAAAGTGTAGATTTAAGCACGAGTGTTCAGTGTGCGACGGTAATCATGGAGCCAGCAGATGTTTCAGAGGGAACAGGCAAAGAGGAGGGGAGGCAGCTGGAAAAAGGTCGGACTCCGATGTGGGTGGAAAAGATGGAGCCCTACTTAAGTAGATACCCCAATAAAGGGGTGGCCGAATTTTTGAGGGACGGGTTTACTAAGGGTTTTTCTATTCCCTCGGCGCCATTGCCGGTTGTTATGCGAAGAAAGAATCTGCGCTCGGCGGTCGAGCATCCGGAGGTGGTGTCTGACAAGTTGGCCAGGGAGGTTGCCTTGGGGCGCATGGGCGGCCCCTTTTCGGAGCTGCCTCTGGCCGATTTGAGGGTATCGCCTTTGGGGATTGTACCTAAGAAGGAGCCGAATAAATTTTGGCTCATTCACCATTTATCCTACCCGAAGGGTGCGTCGGTCAATGAGGGTATCGATCCGGAACTCTGTTCGGTGGCGTACAATTCATTTGATGCGGCTGTAGATTGGGTACGGAAGTTGGGGGTGGGGGCGTTGTTAGCAAAGACGGACATCGAGTCGTCGTTCCATCTCCTACCCGTTAATCCGGACAGTTTGCATTTGCTGGGGTGCTACTGGGATGGGGGGTACTTCGTAGACAGATGCTTACCGATGGGGTGTTCGGTGTCGTGTGCATATTTTGAAGCATTTAGTTCATTTTTGGAGTGGGTTGTTATGGACGTTTCGGGTTGCTCATCCATTATTCATTACTTGGATGATTTTCTTTGTTTGGGCCCGGCAGGGTCTAGGGTTTGTTCATTGTTACTGAGCACGTTAGAATCAGTTTTTGGGGGGTTTGGGGTGCCAATAGCAGAGGAAAAAACTGTAGGTCCTACTACGGAATTGAGTTTCCTGGGTATCGTTATTAACACGGAAAGGATGGAATGTCGGTTGCCTGAGAAGGTGCAAGATTTGCGGATGGTGGTGGAGCAGGCGAGAAGGGCAACGAAGATCAGATTGAAGGATTTGCAATCCTTGTTGGGCAAGCTCAATTTCGCATGTAGGATTATGCCAATGGGGAGAATTTTTTGTCGGCGTTTGGCGGGGGCTACGGCGGGTATTACGGCCGCGCACCACTTTGTTAGGTTGGGTAAAGAACTGAAAGGGGATCTGGCAGTTTGGGCAGAATTTTTACAGCATTTTAATGGGAGGACTTTGGTTTCGGGGGAGGCGGTGGATAATTTTGATTTTGAATTGTTTTCAGACGCGGCTGGGAGATCGGGTTTTGGGGTGTATTGTCATGGGCAATGGTGTGCGGGTAGTTGGCCGGTTTCATGGGTAGAGAGGGGATGGGTAAGGAACCTGGCGCTATTAGAGCTTTTCCCAATTGTGCTAGCAATAGTGTTGTGGGTGGGGGGGGATTGTTTTAGGGATAAAAAAGTCAGATTCCATTGTGATAATTTGGGGGTGGTCCAGGCCATTAATAACCTGACGGCGGCGTCGCCGCCCGTAGTTAGTTTGTTGCAGCATTTAGTTTTGGTTTGTTTGTCGCTGAATGCTTGGGTTGTGGCGGTACATGTGTCGGGAGTGTCTAACGGTATTGCGGATGCCCTTTCTCGTACGCAGTGGGAACGGTTTCGGCAGTTGGTGCCGGGAGCAGACGGCGAGGGGTTGGAGTGCCCGGAGTCCATGTGGGAACTGTTGGAGGTACCATAGGAAGGTTGCGGCAGGACTCAATGAGTGCCAGGACGTGGGTGGCTTACGGTAAAGCGTGGAGCGAGTGGCAGTGGTGGTGTGAGGATTTGGGTGTGCATGTGAACGAGGGAGATACACCTCTGTTATTGTTCCTGGGGCATGTTAAGGAGCGGGGCTGGTCTGTGGCGAAAATAAATAGGTGGATTGCGGGGGTTGCTTACGGTTTCAAACTAAGGGGTTTGCTGGATGCAATCAAAACTTTTTTAGTGAGACAGGTGTTGAGGGGCTGGAGGCGCAGGAAGCGGACGGAGGACAGGAGGAGGCCAGTTTCATCTGAATTGTTGTTAAAGTTAGGTATGCGAGTGGAGTTGGTTTGTCGCTCATGTTGGGAAGTGAGGCTGTTCAAGGTTGCTTTTTCCCTAGCGTTCTTTGGGGCGTTTCGGTTGGGGGAGTTGGTATGTGATAGCGTGCGGGCCGTCGGCGGTGGGTTATTGAAGGAGGACGTCGTGCTATCCGGAGACAGGTTTGTCATCAAGATCCGCAGGTCAAAAACGGATAGAGAGGGAAAAGGTAATTATGTACGGTTGTTTGAAGTTCCGGGCTGCGCCCTGTGTCCAGTGTGGTGCTTGCGGGAGTATGGCGTGAGTGGTGTGGCGGCGGCGGGTCCTTTGTTGAGGCATGAGGACGGGTCTCATCTATCACGATACCAGTTTGTGGCGGTGTTTAAGAGCTGTCTGCGCGAGCTGGGTATTGCAGCGGAAGATTTTACTGGGCACTCATTCAGGATAGGAGCTGCCACTGAGGCATGAGTGATGAAGTGATAAAAAAGATTGGGAGATGGGAATCAGTGAGGTTTAGGTCTTATGTTTGGGTGGGTTTGTTGTAAGAATTAGGCATGTTGAATGATGTGATCTTGTGTTTTTTCTTTGTTATATTTTTCAGGTGCTAGGCCCGCGTTGGTCTGGATACTCGGACACTCCTTTGTGTTTTGGGGGCGCTGAGGACGGACGTTCGCCCTGAGGGAAGACAATTAGGGCTCGATAGGGAAGTTGCGGTGGATTGGGGTGAGAGGTATGTTGTGGGAAGGGGTTATGAGGGAAGTTCACCGGTCCGCCTGGTTGGGTAGCCCCCCGGACATATTGGTGTTACATGTGGGGGGGGGAATGACTTAGGGGTTAAGCCAGTTAGAGAGCTGATCAGGGATGTGAAATTCGATTTGTTGCGCTTGTGGTCACTGTTCCCGGCCATGGTAACGGTTTGGTCTGACATTGTGCCTCGTCAGGTGTGGCGTGGGGCGAGGTCAGTGGAACGCCTTAACAAGTCAAGGATTAAGGTTAACAGGATTTTGGGGAAATTCATGGCTAGGAAGGGGGGCGGTGGCAGTGTGGCATGAGGAGCTGGAACCGGGTGTTGGGGCTTTTTGGAGGGTGGAAGGGATTGATTTGTGGTCGCTGGGACTACAAGGTGGGATCGAGAGGGCTCTTAGGTTGTGGAGGAACACGCAAGCCTGAGGGAGGTTGTCAGATTGCGCGTCGTTGGCGGTGGGAGGTCCTCGAAGTTGGTGGTATGGATACTTCGGGAGAATGGGAGGGCCTCAATGGTGGGGCTGGACTCCCATGGTTGGACAGTTGGCTTGTGTAAAAGGCATCTGTCAGTTGGTCTCAGAGCTGTTTTTTTACGGCTGGAGGCAAGATGGATGGGCCAGTTTGGGGAGTCGTGATAACGAAGTTTTGGGGCTTCGAGGACCTCCCTCGTCAGGGAATAAACAATTGTAGTTATGTTTATTTATGTTATATATTTATTAATAAACGGCTGCTGTGCCCATTAAAATCCGAACTGGTCTCAGTGTGTTATTGTTAAGTTTGGGTCAGAATGTGGTTTAAAGTGTGTGAAGGAGGCCCACGAGAGATGGACAATACCCTACTTAAGTGTTTTCATACAAAATAATAATATATACAGGTATACTGTATGTTACTTCTAGGATCCAAAACAACGCCAAGAGTGTTAGGTAATAAACAACACAAAATGTATTCTACCACTGAGGCCCTCAGCTGAGGAAGGTTCTACCACTGCTCTACAGAAATGGGCCCCTGTATAGTGCTGTCCAAAGGTTGGTGGCTATAGATACTTTATTGCTCCGATGGTACTGTGAACTACTGAAAGTTGGCACTAGGGAAGAAGATCACCAGCAGACAACCATATCAAGCCAAGAACCATATCATTGTAACCTGCTTCAGGATCATAGAACAGGATCTTGACACTGTTGGTGGGATTGCAGAACTGACCTTTGTACAGTTTCAGAGCCACAATGGTCATTTCAATAGTTTTTTTTTAGTAAATCGTCTTGAATTATAATGGATTTATTCCATTACAATACTGTCTTTACAATATTCAAGGCACTTTGTTAGACTATGTTCCTCCCAGGGGAGTAGCTATAGGGAAAGCGGCTGCCTTGGGGCCCGAACTTAGAAGGGACCCCCCAGGAGAAGGACTAAAAGATTTTGTTAGGGCCCCCCCCAACAGAATTATAAAATTACATTATCTACAGTGACACTATTAACATGACAGAGTATGTACCTGCAGAAAAAGGACGGAGTGGCTGCCAAGCCTCATATGAGAGAGTGATCTTGACTAGCCACCGGAGTGGGGGGTGCACAAGAGTAGGGTGTTGTGAAGAAGTTGCTGGGGGGGGGGGGGGGGGGGATTTAAAAAATTTGCTGTGGGGTCCAGTCATTTCTAGGTATGCCACTGGTTCCTTCTTTAATAACTAATGTAGCTCAACATTTCCTGTTATATCTGAGTGTGGCTCACAGGCTAAAGAGGTTGTGGTCCATAGATCAGGATGCGGGATATGTACAATGGGTAATGATGAGAAATGACAATGCCCATAACTTGCCAACCCACATGCCTGTTGCAGTGTATGGATTTTGAACAGATACTTGATTAACAGAAAAGACATGTTCACTTAGTAATTGACAACCACAATCAAGCAGCGGTCTCCCTCAAAAAGTGAATTGTAAGCTTGCATGACATCCAAGTGATGGACCACAAGATTGATATTGTTCTCAGTCCCAAGTGTCATTATACCATGACTAAAATATTTGGAAAGAACAGATATACACCAGATATGCTTAGCTCTGGTGCAGTCAGCTGGTACAGATTTAATAGCTTCTGCGTAAAAGGCTGTGGCCAGCCATTCAATCTTCTCACCCCCCTCCCTTCATATGACTGTGCACGTTTAGGTCATTGTCATGGCTGAAGGAAGCTGCTAGAAGGCCCCTGAAAAACAATAACCGGCTGGTATAAGAATATAATGTCTTACCACTATGGCCAGATATTATGGTACAAGTGGTCTCTCAAAATAAAATAACTGGCTCATGGCCAGACTTTTTATTTTTTTTTAGATTTAATGCTGCTGGTGAATGCAGTAATATTTTTTAATTTAATCTATTTTTGCATCTTTTATTTCAGTGATACAGAGGGCTTTATTTTTTATGTCATTCTTAGGTTAGTATTTTTGTTTCCATTTAGTGCAACTAAAATACTAAATACTTTAAATTGGGTCCCATGTCGCGTTTCTGTTATAATGAAGGTAAGGACTAGGAGCATAGGTGCACAACCTGAGGCCCAGGGCCACATGTGGCCCACAATTCCATTCTGGGCAGCCCCCCAACCATCTGGTCACAAACATGCTTGTCTGTGACTGGTGGCTGCTCACATGTATTTAACATGTTAGAGAAAACAGGAGTGGCACATGTCCGTCTCCTGGATCTCCATGTATTCCAGAATGGCGGTTTGATGACCCTTGTCTGAAGCTCCATAAAAGGAGTAACTGAAGTGTAAAGGTGGCCATGCATGCGATTATCTTAATTTTACTTTATGGGAGTAGTGAAACACTACTTTCATAAGACTACAATGTAGAGAGCCACATGCATAGTCTTTTACTTTCTGGAGTATGAACAGTGAAGAAGGGGACCCCCATTCTCCTGATACTTGAGAGTTGCTGGAAGAAGAACTGGCACCTTTCGGGTATTTATGCCATATAATTTCAATATGCCATAAATGTCTCAGATGGGAGTGGTTCAATATGAAAGTGTAACCCAGAAAAGGTTTTGTATCCTTGCTCTCGAGCCTCACTGCAAAGCCAGTATGGGTCTGCTAAGACCAAACAGCTTCTGCAGTTACCCATTGATCATATGATCACTGGGATGGAAGCAACATAGCCACTCATTGAGCGAATTATTACCACCCCTGCCTTCTACCCCTATAGGTAGTCTGGATGTCCCTCACAACTACTGCAGCTGAAAACTCAGTAAGAACAATCAGGTGTATCCTTTCAGAGTGATATGTGGACCCGGAGAACATTAAAAGTCTATGTACATCTTTGTGGGCATTTTTTTTATTTTATTATAGAATTGTACTTATTTTGAGCTAAAAATATATTTTTTCACTTGGCCTTTATCAAACATTTTGAATCCTGTCTCTGTGCAGCCTTGAGATTCTCTAGTAGCAGGCTCTCAATTTTCACTGTGTTCTCCAATTTGATAGACACTCATTATACCTAAATTCTTACTGATAAGAATGTGGCTTAAATAAGGGTTTATGACCTTTTAGTAAATTTAGAGATAAGGGGGGGATCATTTACAAACAGATATATGCCACTTTTGTGGGGTATATCTGGCGCACAACAATCTATGAGGCCAAGTAAATCAAACTTGACAGATTACTCCCAATAGTAAGTAGCAAAATAGACTGATCCCCTAGGGGACAGAGGGGTAAAACTTAGCATTTAATAATATATATCTAAAATGATGAAGGACTAGCCAGGAGAGCCTCTGAGACAAACAAACAAAAGACAGCCCAGATGGGCCTGGACGCACAAACACTGAATGGTAACAGAGGTAAGTAGCATACAAAAGGAATGTTCTCACCCATCAGATGCTGTAGACGTGGATGGTGTAGTCACTTTCATAAATGCAGACTTCCATCCGGTGGACTGTGTTGATGTGTTACCATACGGAAGAGATGCCAGCGTGTGGACCTCAGCATAGACAGGGGTAGGGAGCAAAGAATCCCTAGATCAACCTAAATGAGGGGCAGGGGCTAAGTCACCCTACCTATCCATACAAGGTACTAGCTCCGCAAGGAGCGTCCCCGTCAGGATACCTTTCCCTGTTCCCGGGTGGAATCCCTAGTACACCCTTCAATAGGGTGTACTAGGGATTCCGCCCGGGAACAGAGAAAGGTATCCTGACGGGGACGCTCCTTGCGGGGCAAGTACCTCGTATAGATAGGTAGGGTGACTTAGCCTCTGCCCCTCATTTAGGGTGATCTAGGGATTCTTTGCTCCCTACTCCTGTCTATGCTAAGGTCCACACGCTGGCATCACTTCCGTATGGTAACACGTCAACACAGTCCACTGCATGGAAGTCTGCATTTATGAAAGTCTTCAGTTTCTTTTGCAGGAGATAAAACCGTAGCATGCTACGGTTTTAGCTTTTGCCTGATCTGTCAAAATGACTGAACTGAAGACATCCTGAACAGATTACTCTCCATTCAGAATGCATGGGGCTATGCCTGGTATAGAGCCCCTGTGACGGAACTCTATGCCGGAAAAGAAAAATGCTAGTGTGAAAGTACCCTTACATATAACACAAGAAGCAACTGCAAACTGTTCTTGGTCTTTAAAGGGAACCTGTCATCTGGATTTTGGGTATAGAGCTGAGGACATGGGTTGCTAGATGGCCGCTAGCACATCCGCAATACCCAGTCCCCATAGCTCTGTGTGCTTTTAATTGTGTAAAAAAAACCGATTTGATGCATATGCAAATTAACCTGAGAGGAGTCAAAGCTTGAAAATATGACTCTTCTCTGGTCACACAAGTAAGATATGACTCTTTTATGTTAATTTGCATAAAAGGCGGGAAGTACAAAAATGCATAATACTTATTGAATTAGTCTGCAAAAGAAATTAAAAGTGTAATTTATATGTTTAGGCTAACACAATGAACATTTAAAAAATGCTCAGTGAGGGTAGCATAGTAGAGGTGAGAGGTTCCCTTTAAGTTTAGGTTGGGGGTTTCAATGTGCTGGACTGGGAATGCTCCTATGGTAGGGGCATGCATTCTTTCTCGAAGTATTCGAGTGCTGTATAGGGCAATCTAAACCCTAGTAAGCTTGTCTTTAGGTTCCCTAGCACAAGAGGCTGTATGGTTCTGTTAATGCTGGGCTGACCCTAATCTCCTACATAGGAGGGGGTAAGTGTGCCTTTCAGGAAAAGGATGTGTCGCTCCTCTGACAGCTCTCTTGCATGGAAACCTGCCTCTAATGTCCACCCCATCTAGTGTATAGGGTGGGCCATTTATATGGATACACCTTAATAAAATGGGAATGGTTGGTGATATTAACTTCCTGTTTGTGGCACATTAGTATATGTGAGGGGGGAAACTTTTCAAGATGGGTGGTGACCATGGCGGCCATTTTGAAGTCGGCCATTTTGAATCCAACTTTTGTTTTTTCAATAGGAAGAGGGTCATCTGACACATCTAACTTATTGGGAATTTCACAAGAAAAACAATGGTGTGCTTGGTTTTAACATAACTTTATTCTTTCATGAGTTATTTACAAGTTTCTGACCACTTATAAAATGTAGAAAAAATGACTGGGCACACCTAGGATATTTAGTAGCTGATATTTATTGTTACTCAATTATAAAATATGAATCCAATAGGGGGATATACAACATATAATTTAATAGTATATAATTTAATGGTTAAAACATTCCCTCCAGATAAAATAATATTCAAGACAGATATTCTGTGAATTCTGCGGCCGAGTTGCTGCTGAATTGGTCACCCAGTAGAAATATTGTGACCCAACAGCCTCATCTCAGTCGCAATATGGACAGAAATGCTGAATGGGGAATATGTGACAATAAATAGATAATCTAACACAATGTTAATGCTGCTTGTTAAGTGACAGATGAAATTATGAAGTGTAGAATGTATAAACACCGGATGATGTAAAAAGTTGTCCTCAAGACATCCAGATATAATCAAGTCCCACTAATGTTGGTAGCCGATTTGGATTAAGAAATGATACTGTATAGTAAATTTGCGGTAATCAGATGCAGTGATACTATGCTCCGTCACTGACTCAGCGGCGTCCCGCTTTTAGTCAGAAAAGGAATCCAGCAATAGGCAATAGTTAGTGAAGGAACGCTCTTACCAAAGTTGGAGGGATCTCACAGGTAAGAGAAACCTCTGCCGTCTGTCGAAACTTTTTTCTCCCGATTTTCTTGTTGCGGTCAGGTGCAAACCCGTAGTAAGTAGTGTGGATCACCTGCTAGCAGTTGGATTTTCTGCACGAGGTCCCGCTTGTTGAGATCTGGATAAGATGGATAAATATAATGCGGAATGCTTACGCCAATTGGCGGATACTGGTACATACCAACTTTTAAAAAATGACCCAACTGATCAATTTTATATAAATTTAGGGAAATTTTGTAGGAAAGGAATGGATAGTGGAATTTTAAATAATGAGGAATATTTCAGGGATTGAATCATTAACAGCAAATCTTTCAATGTATATTGACATTTTACTTCAAACTAGAGTGAAAAAAACACCTTCATATGTCAAAGACACAACACAAATTATACATAAAATAGAAAATATGCAATTTGAAAAACACTGGATAATGGGTTCTCTAGATGTCCAATCCTTGTATACGGTCATAGACCACGAACAAGGTAAAAAAGCAACAAAAAAACAACTTATAATGGAAGGCAGATTAACAGAGAAACAGATAGATTTCATAATTGAGGGTATTGATTTTATTCTAAAACATAATTATTTTTATTTTAATGGATCTTTTTACTTGCAGATTCGGGGTACTGCCATGGGCACCAGGTTCGCCCCCAGTTATGCCAACTTATTTATGGCCGATTGGGAAGAACAGGTCGTGGCCCCTAGACTGGGGACGGACCTGGTGCTCTGGCAGAGATACATCGATGATGTGTTTTTTATCTGGCAATCAGGCCCCGAATCACTTAACCAGTTTTTAGATGATATTAATCATAATGATCTCAACCTTAAATTTTCGGGAATTAACAGTAAAGAAATTTTAGAATTTTTAGATTTGAAAATTTAAAATGACCCCCCAATTTTATGCGAGTGCACCGCATTGAATTTATCCAGGAACAACTCTGAGCCGCCTTACGAAATAAAGCCTGGTCTGAAACTTTTGCCCGAAAAGCTGGGACATCTTATCCAGATCTCAACAAGCGGGACCTCGTGCAGAAAATCCAACTGCTAGCAGGTGATCCACACTACTTACTACGGGTTTGCACCTGACCGCAACAAGAAAATCGGGAGAAAAAAGTTTCGACAGACGGCAGAGGTTTCTCTTACCTGTGAGATCCCTCCAACTTTGGTAAGAGCGTTCCTTCACTAACTATTGCCTATTGCTGGATTCCTTTTCTGACTAAAAGCGGGACGCCGCTGAGTCAGTGACGGAGCATAGTATCACTGCATCTGATTACCGCAAATTTACTGTACAGTATAATTTCTTAATCCAAATCGGCTACCAACATTAGTGGGACTTGATTATATCTGGATGTCTTGAGGACAACTTTTTACATCATCCGGTGTTTATACATTCTACACTTCATAATTTCATCTGTCACTTAACAAGCAGCATTAACATTGTGTTAGATTATCTATTTATTGTCACATATTCCCCATTCAGCATTTCTGTCCATATTGCGACTGAGATGAGGCTGTTGGGTCACAATATTTCTACTGGGTGACCGATTCAGCAGCACCTCGGCCGCAGAATTCACAGAATATCTGTCTTGAATATTATTTTATCTGGAGGTAATGTTTTAACCATTAAATTATATACTATTAAATTATATGTTGTATATCCCCCTATTGGATTCATATTTTATAATTGAGTAACAATAAATATCAGCTACTAAATATCCTAGGTGTGCCCAGTCATTTTTTCTATATTTCTGTCCTCTTTAGCAGCGGGGTGACGCTGCAAGACTGTGAGCACCCTGGTTGGTGGTTCAACCATCCTGTGCATCCAACTAACATATTACAATTGCACTTATAAAATGTGTTCAATGTGCTGCCCATTGTGTTGGATTGTCAATGCAACCCTCTTCTCCCACTCTTCACACACTGATAGCAACACCGCAGGAGAAATGCTAGCACAGGCTTCCAGTATCCGTAGTTTCAGGTGCTGCACATCTTGTATCTTCACAGCATAGACAATTGCCTTCAGATGACCCCAAAGATAAAAGTCTAAGGGGGTCAGATCGGGATTGGTCGTCGGGAAAGTGGATTGGTCGTCGTGGGCCAGTTGAATGGCCCCCAAGGTCTCCCGATCTGACCCCCTTAGACTTTTATCTTTGGGGTCATCTGAAGGCAATTGTCTATGCTGTCAAGATACGAGATGTGCAGCACCTGAAACTACGGATATTGGAAGCCTGTGCTAGCATTTCTCCTGCGGTGTTGCTATCAGTGTGTGAAGAGTGGGAGAAGAGGGTTGCATTGACAATCCAACACAATAGGCAGCACATTGAACACATTTTATAAGTGGTCAGAAACTTGTAAATAACGCATGAAAGAATAAAGTTACGTTAAAACCCAAGCACACCATTGTTTTTCTTGTGAAATTCCCAATAAGTTTGATGTGTCAGATGACCCTCTTCCTATTGAAAAAACAAAAGTTGGATTCAAAATGGCCGACTTCAAAATGGCCGCCATGGTCACCACCCATCTTGAAAAGTTTCCCCCCTCACATATACTAATGTGCCACAAACAGGAAGTTAATATCACCAACCATTCCCATTTTATTAAGGTGTATCCATATAAATGGCCCACCCTGTAGATCAAATCTAAACTGACCTAGGGGGTTAATCAATGTCTGATCCCCACTCTGCAAGATGTAGTTGTCCTTGTTGTGGAAAAGTTGCATAGCCAGGAACTGAGCCCTGTATTCAGAAGGTGGGCCTTAATCACAACTCACATGACTGCTCCACAGAAGTGGTGCAAGCCAAGCCATACCACCGATCTCAAGAATGGGAACACATTGCTTGAAGCCAGGAATGGAGAGGAGGCTATGCATTGCATGAGCAATTCTCTCTATTGACTTCTATTATTTCTAAAATTAATTGAGTGAGCTTACTCTGCTATTTTAGAAAGTCCAACAGCAGTCAATTGTGTAAGACACCTCTCCATTCCTTGTGGAGTGCGAAGGGTCCCTGTTCTTGAGATAGGAGCAGGAACCAGAAGTGCGACCTGCACCTATCAGACATTTATGACATACTATGGATATTCCAATCCCTTCAAGACTAGTACTTGACAATTATCTATACTAGAGGTGGACAGATCCAGTGTGGAATATCTCAATAATTAAATGGGTTTTCCATCTCAGCCAATGGGATCATATTGCTAGGATATGCCCCCATTGTCTGATAAGGTGACCTGCACCTTATCAGACAATGGGGGCATATCCTAGCAATATGATCCCATTGTCTGAGATGGAAAACCCATTTAATTATTGAGATATTCCACAATTTACTATTAATTTTTCTAATTAAACAGAGGAAAAACATATGCCAGCAAGACCACACCAAGTCGTCTTTTACAGTAATGAATAGAAATCAATCCAAAAAGTTATGCACCAGCAGCACATTTCCAAGCATGGACACTGGCTCCTGATTGCTCCTGTCCATACTGACCTACTTGTTTGTCATGGTTTAAAAAAAAAAAAAAAAAAAAAAAAAAAAACCTTGAGTCAGATATTACCAATCTTTTCACCAAATGACCAGTTTGTTGAGGATGAGCTTTATCAATCACTACATCAACAGTCTAGAAGAAAGAAGTAGACATGATGAGCCCCAGAATTACCGAAGAAACAAAGTCATTGACATTCTCCTTTACAATGGATTGCATAGCTCTGTGCTAGAGAGATCTGTTACATAAATGAGTGTTAAAAAAAGAGAAGTGAACAGAAGGCAGCTAGGGTCAGAAGAGATGAGGTGGAATAGATAAAATCAGCACATGGTTCTGAATGTATGAGACAAGATAGGCAGAAACATAAAAAGATATGTAAATAAATCAAATGAATGCAAAAAGTAAGCATGTACGCAGCCAAGCACTGACTAAGGCAAAAATAGCTGCCAGTTACTTCGCCTCCTGCACCTTACAGATGATCCTCGCCAATTAGCACCACCAGAAATGCATTCTATTCATGCCAATTCACACATACACTTTTTTTTTTTTAAATACCATATACTAATTAACTTTCCCTTTTCTAATAAGGTTTAAAAGAGTCCATGTCAATCAGTGTGCTCTTGGTTTGAATGCTTGTCTATTACTAAATGCAAATTACTATCAGAGCACAAAGACACATTAGTCAATAGGCTGCTCCGGTTTTACTTCCAGAAAAGTATGTGTTACAGAAGAGTAATCATGATCGATTGGAGTTTGTGCTATACTGTGACAAAGGCTCTTTTCAATTAGGAAAATTGCGGAAATTGACTTGCATCGGTATTCTAATTCTCACTGTAATTGCTTCAAAGGGATTGGAGTTAATAAAAGAGTATTACACTCACCGGTAATCCGGTTCCCTGGAAGTCTCCATGACACCACATCCTGAGATTGACTTCCTTCTGATTGGACAGGAAAAACACAGAGAGGTTAAAAATCCCACCCCCTCCCTCCATCGCCAGTGTATTTTAACGAAGAACCCCAGGATGAAAGGATAACAGAAAAAAACCCCCGCTGAATTAAGTATCTAAAGGGTGGGATGCATGTGTCGTCATGGAGACTTCCAGGAAACTGGATTACCGGTGAGTGGAATACTCTTTTCCCCAGTCATCTCCATGACACCACATCCTGAGTAAATATCAAAGAAAATTATTACGGGGGACAACTGCAGAGAGGACTTTACGTCCAAACCTTAAGTCGTCGTTGGCAAGGATAGCTAATCTGTAATGCTTGGTAAAAGGTATGAATTACTTTCCAAGTTGCAAATTTGCTGTAAAGAGGCTGAAGCTTTTTCCGCCCAGGAGGCGGCCATGCCCCTTGTGGAATGTGCTTTCAGGGAACCAGGGGCTTCTTTCCCTTTGACTTTATATGCTTCAGAGATAGCTAATCTTATCCATCTGCTGCTTTTTTCCCCTTATTGGGACCCGAGAACTGGACGAAAAGATTTTTGTCTAATCTCCATTGTCTGGTTGCTTCCATATATTTTAGGACTGCTCTCGAATGTCTAATGTGTGGTAGGAGATATCTTGTTAATTTTTTGGATTGTTGCAAAATGAGGGAAGTACAATGTCCTGTGACCTATGGAAGGTAGAGACCACCTTTGGGAGAAACGTAGGATCTAATTTAAGTACTAGTTTGTCATGGAACACCGAGAAAAAAGGTTCTTGAATGGACAAGGCCTGCAGCTCACAGACTCTTCTGGCCGATTTTATTGCCACTAAGAAGATAGTTTTGATGGTAAGCCATTTGATGGGGATTGCGTCTATAGGCTCAAATGGACCAGAAGTCAGGCCGGCCGCACCGTATTGAGATTCCGAGGAGCTACCATGTTTTTTATCGTAGGTCTGATCCTATCCGCTGCCTTGAGAAATCTAGTTACCCAGGGATGTTCTGTGCTGGTGTTATATAAGGCTCCTAGCGCCGATACTTGGACCCTAAGGGTATTAGGGGATAGTCCTAAATCGAAGCCTTCCTGAAGAAATTCCAAGATTAGTGGGATATTGGCCTTGAACTGGTCAAAGGATTTTCCTGACCATTCAGCGAATTTTCCCCATATTTTCAAATATTTATCGTTCGTGCTTTGTTTCCTGCTTAGGAGTAAAGTGTTCACTACTTTTCTGGATAACCCTAGGTTCAACAAAGTGGATTCTTCAGAATCCAGGCTGATAACTTTAACATCCGTAGCTCTGGGTGAGTAATAGGTCCCTGACTTAGAAGGTCTGGCCTCAGAGGTAGAAGGAGAGGGGCTTCTTTGCTGAGGGCTTTTAACAGCGCAAACCAACTCCTCTTGGGGCAAAGGGGAGTTATCAGAATTAACGTACAGCTTTTCTTCTGAAATTTCTGGGAATCAGTGGAAACGGAGGGAATGCGTAGATTAGATTCGTCGTCCAATTTTGGTTGAAGGCATCCACTGCCAGAGGATGATCCCTTGGGTTGAGGGAGAAGAATTGACTCAACTGGTGATTTTTTCTGGACGCAAATAGATCTACTGTCAGTCTGCCCCATTTCCTTGTGATTAGTTGGAAAGCCTCCGGGGATAACTTCCATTCTCCGGGGTCTAACGTGTGGGGACTCAGGTAGTCGGCCTGCACATTTAGCGATCCTTTCAGGTGGACTGCTGATAGTGACTGTATGTTTTTCTCTGCCCAGGAGAAAATTTTGTTTGATAGGCCCTGTAGTAGATGGTGTCTTGTGCCTCCCTGGTGTTGGATGAAGGCCACTGCTGTTGCATTGTCTGAATACACTAGGACGTGACGTCCTACTGATATCAGACTCATGTGTTTCAATGCCTCTCAAATTGCCCTCAGTTCCCTGAAGTTTGAGGATTGATGTTTTACGTAATTTGGCCATTTTCCCTGGTAGGAGTTCCCTTGGACTAATGCTCCCCAACCCTGGAGGCTCGCGTCCATTGTAATTACTACGGGTAGTTCTTGGGCCCAAAATACCCCATTTTTTAGGTTGGTCTCTTTGAGCCACCAATTCAGGAAATTCTTCACTTTTTGATCTAAAAATATTCGTTTTTCTAGAGTCGTTTGGGATATGTTCCACTTGCTTAAATTGAACTTTTGACGTGGTCTTAGGTGAAATTGTGCCCAGGCCACTGCTGGGATACATGCGGAAAGTCTTCCTAACACTTTCATTGCCTGTCGGATGGAACAGAATTTTACTTTCTTGAGGTTCCTCAGCGTTGCTTGAAGTTTCTTTACTTTTTGAGGCGGAAGAAAGGATTTTTGGGAGACTGTATTTAGAGTTATGCCTAGGAATATCTTTTGCCTGTTCGGGATTAAATCTGACTTTTCCCAGTTGATTATCCAACCTAGGCCCTGGAGATGGTTGAAAACTATCCGGAGGTGGACTTCTAGAATAGCTTTGTTGTCTGCAACTACTAACAGGTCGTCCAGATAAGGGATCACGCAGATTGCTTTTTCTCTTAGACTTGCTATGGCTTCCACCATTACCTTTGTAAAGGTTCTTGGAGCTGAGGAGATCCAAAAGGGAGACAGACACTTGAATTGAAAATGTTGAATGTGTCCCTTTAAACTCTATTGCAACCCTCAGGAATTTTCTTGATGACCCGTGTATTGGGACATGATAATAGGCATCCCTTAAGTCTATTGTGGCCATTACTGCGTCCTTTTTTATAAGCTTTACTGCCGACTTTAGAGTTTCCATTTTGAATTTTTGGTACTTGACGAATCTGTTTAGGTATTTTAAGTTTATTATCACTCTGGATTTCCCATTCATTTTTTTTTATAATAAAGAGACGGGAATAGAACCCTAGTTCTATCTGGTCTTCTGGGACAGGTTCTATTGCGGCCAAGCTTAACAAATCTTTGATGTCGTTTTTTTAAGGTACCAATTTGACATGTAGGAATGGTAGTAATAACAAATTTTTGTGGAGGGGGGAGAGAGTAGCTCTATTCTGTAACCCTCTTCTACAATGTTTAATATCCACGCATTGTTTATGTGCTCCCAAGATTTTTGAAAGGAGCTGAGCCTTCCCCCTACTGGTATGGCGTCATTGTTTGGTATTGGTGGAGGAGGATTCTGCTCGATTCGGGTTGAAAAGGAAATTTCTTCCCCTGCCTCCCTTTGCATAGCTCCACCTTCCGGACTTCCCTTTATCTATCTTATTTTTGGGTTGATGGTGTCGGTCACGAAAAAACTGCCTTTTTTGTTTGAATCTTTCTTCTGGGAATCCCCTTTTTCTATTAGTAGCATTCTCTAAGATTTTGTCAAGGGCCGCTCCAAAGACGTACTGACCGTGGAAGGGGAGCGCGATTAGTTTATTTTTGGAAGTAATGTCTCCTGACCAAGCTTTAAGCCATAAAGCCCGTCTCGCCGTGTTGGATAAAACGGCTGTCTGGGCGGACAGTTTGACAGACTCTGCTGCTGCGTCTGCTAAAAAAGAGGTTGCCATCTTCAGTAAAGGGCAAGCTCTCCAATATCTGGTCGCGTGGCGTTTTATTGACTAGGTGGATTTCTAGTTGATCTAGCCTAAGTTTAATGTTCTAGCTACGCAAGTTGAAGCGACTCCTGGTTTGAGAAGGGCTGCTGTTGTCTCCCAGGTCTTTCTTAAAAGACTTTCTGCTTTCCTATCTAGCGGATCTTTTAGTTGTGCTGAATCCTCAAAAGGGTAGAGCTGTATGTTTAGCCACCTTAGCTACTGGTGCGTCTACTTTAGGGATGGTTTCCCAGTCAGTGCAGTCATCTGGGCTAAACGGGTAACGCCTTTTAATCCCCATTGGAATAAAGGATCCTTTGTCTGGTTTCTCCCACTCAGAACGTATCATTTCTGGACACTATCTGGTACCGGAAAGACTGTGTTTTTCCTTTCTTCTAGGCCCCCAAAAATCTCTTGTTGTGTTGACCTAGGTGTCTTTGGCATTTCCATTTGAATGATAGCTCTGATAGCTTTGATCAGCTCATCAATGTCGTCCGAATTGAACAAAAACAGTTTGTATTCGCTATCTTCATCTGAGGATGCAAATTGTTTTTGTACTGATTCAGAGTCCGAAACTGCCAGGCCTTCGGAGTCTGAGTCAGAAATAAGTAAACGACTACTGTGGATGTCTTGAGGAGGAGTAATTTTTGGGGGTGTTGGTTCCTTAGATGTTAAGGCCAGCTGAACCTCCTCTTAGACTACTTTTCTAATATCTTCAAGGAAGCTGGAAGATTCTGATTTAACGACATTGGATGTGCATTCCTTACAAAGGGGTTTAGACCCTGTATTGGACAGTCGTTTATAGCAGATACCACATTTTCTGGCTTTCTTAGTGGTAGTAGCTGAATCCTTTTCTCCCTGAAAGGTAAGGGAGGGAAGGATGAGCAGACCAACCCAGCATTATATAAACATGTGCCTGAGAGCAGGCTACTCACAGTCCCTGGATTTGTTGCAGGCTCGGTTCCAGAGCCCAGCGTGAGGGGGGTGCTCATCTTGACTCCTGACCGCTTCCAGGGACGCACTCCTAATAGGAAAAAGCTGCGCTGTGTAGGGCGCCATTCTGCAGGTCCTGTGGGTTTTTATAGTCTCCTTTGCCCTTCCAGGACCTGCGGCGCATGTTGATGACGTCAGGACGCTTTGCTCCGCCCCAGCGTCTGGCGTCACCCGCCTGAAGGGACACATCCTAGTGCCGATCTGCCATAATCTTCTTTCCCCTCTGCATTAAGTCCCCCTGGACCTCCGCAGAGGGGATCTTTGCAGGGGGCATATCGCAATGCGCCCGAGCCCAGGCCTAACCCGGAGGAGGAGAGAGAGCTGCCCTGCAGACCCGACCTCGGCCTGGAAGAAAAAAAACTGGTGAGCCCAGCTAGAGCTCCATGCACCTCTCCGGCTTCCTATCCTGATGGGACAGGAAAAACACTGGCGATGGAGGGAGGGGGTGGGGTTTTTAACCTCTGTTTTTCCTGTCCAATCAGAAGGAAGTCAATTTCAGGATGTGGTGTCATGGAGACGACTGGGGAAAAAACAAATTCCTTTACAATGCATACATTCCTTGTCATAGTATTGTAATCCATCCTACCTGTAATAACCATAAAATAATAGACGGTGGAGGTGCAGTAGACATCGCATATCTAGATTTTAGTAAGGCTTTTGACACTGTCCCACATAGAAGACTTATCAATAAACTGCAGTCATTGAGCATGGACTCCCATATTGTTGAGTGGATTAGGCAGTGGCTGAGTGACAGACAACAGAGGGTGGTAGTCAATGGAGAACATTCAAAACAAGGTCATGTTACCAGTGGGGTTCCACAGGGATCTGTACTGGGACCGATTTTGTTTAATATCTTCATAAGTGATATTGCAAAAGGCCTCGCTGGTAAGGTTTGTCTTTTTGCTGATGACACAAAGATAGGTAACAGGGTTGATGTTTCTGGAGGGAAACGCCAAATGGAAAAGGATTTAGGAAAACTAGAAGAATGGTCAGAACTCTGGAAACTGAAATTTAATGTGGATAAGTGCAAGATAATGCACCTGGGGCGTAAAAACCCAAGGGCAGAATATAAAATATTTGACACAGTCCTGACCTCAGTATCTGAGGAAAGGGATTTAGGAGTAATTATTTCAGAAGACTTAAAGGTGGGAAGACAATGTAATAGAGCAGCACGAAATGCCAGCAGAATGCTTGGATGTATAGGGAGAGGTATAAGCAGTAGAAAGAGTGAAGTGCTTATGCCGCTGTACAGAACACTGGTGAGACCTCACTTGGAGTATTGTGCGCAGTACTGGAGGCCATATCTCCAGAAGGATATAGATACTCTAGAGAGAGTTCAGAGAAGAGCTACTAAACTAGTACATGGATTGCAGGATAAAACTTACCAGGAAAGGTTAAAGGACCTTAATATGTATAGCTTGGAAGAAAGAAGAGACAGAGGGGATATGATAGAACTTTTAAATACATAAAGGGAATCAACTCGGTAAAGGAAGAGAGCATATTTAAAAGAAGAAAAACTACCACAAGAGGACACAGTTTTAAGTTAGAGGGGCAAAGGTTTAAAAGTAATATAAGGAAGTATTACTTTACTGAGAGAGTAGTGGATGCATGGAATAGCCTTCCTGCAGAAGTGGTAGCTGCAAATACAGTGAAGGGGTTTAAGCATGCATGGGATAGGCACAAGGCCATCCTTCATATAAGATAGGGCCGGGGGCTATCCATAGTATTCAGTATATTGGGCAGACTAGATGGGCCAAATGGTTCTTATCTGCCGACACATTCTATGTTTCTATACTATTGTAATCCATCCTACCTGTAATACCCATACTGATACTATTGTAATCCATCCTACCTGTAATAACCATACTGATACTATTGTAATCCATCCTACCTGTAATAACCATACTGATACTATTGTAATCCATCCTACCTGTAATACCCATACTGATACTATTGTAACCCATCCTACCTGTAATACCCATACTGATACTATTGTAACCCATCCTACCTGTAATAACCATACTGATACTATTGTGATCCATCCTACCTGTAATAACAAAGCTACGCATATCACATGTTTTGACCAGCAGGTGTAATATATAGTGACAGATTATGCTGTTAGATAAGGCTACAAAACACTTAATACTGGTGACAGTTTAACAGCACCCGCTATATTTTTATGGTGCCCTGGTACATATAGAGGAAAGAACAAAGTGCCAGGTTTTACATAGGAGCAGCAGAATGGATATACGCCAACTCTTCATGCGTGTTATTTCCTCGCAGTCCATAAACATATACACAACCATTAATGACATCGCAGGCACTTTACGACAATGCCCCTTACTCTCTAAAATTATACTTGGCATTATCTAAGGATAGCTGGTTGCAATTTCCACAATCTACATAACAATAAAGCCTATGGTAGTATAATACAGGGGAACAAAGAGGACAATAATGGCACAAAGCCACAACTGTTTGTGTACGGTTAGGGCAAGAATAAAAAAGTAGCAAAATAATATAAATATTTAAAGCTAGTGTTTCTGCTTTTTATTTTGTTGTGCATTTCTTCTCTCCACATGCAGTTGCTTTGTATGTATAGTTTGCAGTAATGTCATTGTCCCTAACCAGGCTGCTAATCCCCATGAACAGCAGTTATCTTGTGCTGTCACATTCTGCCACCTCACTGCTATCTCTAACTATATATGACTATATTATCGCATTGTTCACACGTGTCCTGTGCAGTCAGCCGGGGTCATGATTGTCTCTATTCATCCAACACAGCTTACACCAGCCCTTTATATCTCCTTTATAGTACAGCGCCACATGTACAGGACTTATGTGTCCGTTATAGTCCCCTATTCAAACTACAAATGTATCCAGCGGAGAAATACAATGTCCAGATACTGTTTAGTGCATTCCACCCTGAGCACAATATACCCAGGTCATTGACTTCTTCCTAATTTACAGTTCTGCATTATAACATTATTCCTATAGGCAGGACACAGCTGCTGTAGACACTTGTCATGTAAGGTATGCACATCACCAGGGACAGTCTATAGACATCTACAGCAGCAGCCAGTCTGAGATACCATCCACCCTCTCAATGCAGAAAGACAGCATTCAAAGGATACTCACCATGTCTGAATGATAATCCACATCATCAATGCCTTGCATACGGCGCATTATTCCCAGTGCAGAGCATCCGTCCTGCTGCCCTTGAAGAGGTGCTGCAGTGTCTCCCCCAGTCCAATACACACTGCAGTGTAGGGTGTCATCCAAAATGCACACATTCCTCTTCTGCCTACACCTCCGCTTACTCTGAGATTCCTGCTTTTTACCAGCTTCCAACTGTGTTGCAATCAATCAGTAATCACATGATCCTCAGTACTAGTCTCTAGTGATTTGTTTAAAGGGATAGTATCCTGCAAAACGGGGGGTTTTAACCTGCCTAAACCAGGAGGGAGTGGACACACATATCATTGGCATGGTTACAAAATATTTTCTGTTAACCCATTACCTTGCGGTGCGTTGGAAACACCCAGCGCAGGTTCAGTGTGTGCCCTCATGTGGATATTTCCTAAATTTATGGTATGCTGTTGGCACTTGTACAGAAATCTAACACCGAATTAATATACTGGCAGTGGACATAAATCTGCTTTGCTGCATTAGGTTTTTAAAAATTGCATACTGCAGCAATACAATAATCTAAATGTAGCACTAGGGAATTAATTTTTCATAAGCATCTTGTGTAAAAGGCAGGGTGAGGTTATCCTCCTGCTGCACTGCTCAGTCACTCGCATGCACAACCAGTGTGTACTGCTTGACTATTGGATATTTACTATACTTTTGCTATGATGATCACTTTTATATGATTTAATATGGTAAACTGCTATGCCATGAGCATGATCTGGAACATGGAATACTGCATCATAATCGACTTCTCTTTGTCTGGACCTATGCCAGTTCACTTCTGCACGGAGTTGTAGTAGGTGGCCCCGTCGTGAGCTTTTGGTTATTTATACCTTTACTGACAACAGGACATTGTATTTGTACTCGTATTGGCCCATGCTGGTTTATCTGCACTGCATTCAGGAGGTTTTACATTTGAATGTGTTTATGGTGTTTGGTCTTGTCCCCTGATGAACTCTTCATTTTTGGGGAACATCTTTGATATATGTAGATTATAAGATGTATCGGGGTGAATCTGCTGAAGGGGTCAACCTTGTCGGAATGAGTGCTCTGTTCAGGTTATAGGGCATCCAGGGGAAAGGAATAGGGATATACATTATTATTACTCCCTTTCTCCTTCCCATTAGTTAGCCATCCTCCTTAAGGAGTCCTCCTGGTCTTACACCACTGTAGGTTTCTTTCTTGTGATTTGGACTAATTCTTCTTTGTTGATATTTGTGTATTTAATTGAGGTATTAAAATTTGTTTTAATCCAGTTTTTTGTCTGAGATATAAATATATCAGGGGTCAGTACAGAGACCTCTCCCATGATCTCTCTGACCTCTATGTCTAGACGGAAAGAAGGTTTCTCCATCAACATAGAAAGGGGTTCTTTATTGTAAGAGCAGTGAGACAAAGAGTTGATGGTGAACTCACTAATAGAGTTCCAGAGAGTCCTGGGTGCATTTCTGGAGTGTAATAATATTACAGAGTATAGTTACTCAAATTCTGGAGAAGTATCCTTGATCCAGGAAGTTATTCTGATTGGAGTCGGGAAGGAATTTTTTTCTCCTAAAATTAGAAAATTACCTCATGAGTGTTTTGCCTTCCACTGGATCATCTTTGCAGGATAATAGGCTGATCTAGATGGGCAAACTATGTTACGATGGATGCGATTCAAACTGTGGTACCTTGATTAAATCAGAAGATACCCATTTCTGGTTTACTTTCTTTTGGCGCAATTGGCAGTCTGACATTTAACTAAGTTTAATGGGGTCACTTTCCCATAATCTGCATAAGTTTTATACTGGTTCCTTACAATACTCCAGAACACCTTTCGCTTTGCTGAGATATTTCTGAAAATACATAAAATTCAATGCCTATGGGAGACTTAAATGTTGGTTGGCTCATTATATGGACTGGTAATTAGTATGTGGCTCTCATAAGGCACCGTGACAAGTTTTCCAGCTTATGGAAATAACTGTGCAGCGCTGTAGGGCACCTGACATTTCTAAGAAATTGGTTCAATTGCAGGAATGACAAGTGTCTTGGGAAAGTGACCTCTACCAATGATTACTCATTTTTAACCCATGCAAAAATGAAACTTTGATTAAAGAAACGCAAAGAGAAAAATTAACCAGCCGTAATGCTCTGAAAATGTTGAGATGTTTCAAGTGTCTCCAGCCACAGAAAGCTAAGTTTACCTGTTTGCCTCTTTGACTACCTATTGCTAAGCTGATATCCTCAACAACATACCAGATTCTTATGGAGTTCATTGAATTATTGAGAAAGGTCCACATGTGGCTAGCAAACACACGAACAATTAAAGCGGTTTTATTGACGTCTCATTTTTAGGGCCAAGATTCTACGCTGATTAATGTCCTAGTATATCTTCATGGTACATCCACACAGGATGAAAATTGGGTGGAAATAAATTCTGTGATTGATCATCTTTACAATCTGTAACAAATATTGTAAGTTACACAACATTTGTTGCTCATCTAGCTGCAAGTTTGCTGTAGATTTCACCCTATGCATTTCAAAGGCTGGAATCCACAGTGAAAATCCGCAACATAAATGGACATGCTATGGATTTAGAATCCACACTGCAGCTTCATTTCCATTTGGATTTGGCATAGGATTTTTATGACCGGCATGTGCTTTGGTAAAATCTAATCCAGGTTTCTGCTACTGCAATAAACTGCATTTTTTACACCTGTAAAATCTGAACAGAAACTCCACAGCATATCTGCTCCATGTGAACATACCCTTATGGTGGTCTAAGCTCTTTTTTTTAAAATTAGATACAACGCTCCAAATCCTCTGCATAGACACCACTAGGGGGAGCCTACTGCATAGAAGTGTTATCTTGCAGTTCAATGTTTAGTACAGTAATATGCAGTTAGTTCCTAAACTCCCTCTAGTGGGGGGAGCAGGTATCTAGCATCTAGTGGGGGGGAGATCTACTTGTGATTGGTGGGAGGATGACCTCTAGGACCCTCAGTGACCTGATTATGAAGGGGCTGGTGTATTGTTGCATCCACTTGTTAGTTGCCCCTGGACAACAATGTTCCCAGCCACATGGCTGTATAGAAAACTTCACTTGCCCATGTTGACTTGTGGTGCCTAATCAAATCCGTGCACCTCAGTAACATCACCTTGTTGGACAGACATGCTCAGTACCTACAAGGAGGGAAAAAAAGTTATATTCAGCTTACCACTCCAGATGATACAACACTCAAGACAAGCGTGCAGAGAAGGAAAATTCTGGGTTGGAACAGGTATCAATGTAAACTCAAAAACAAATTCTTTCAGCACTAGATAAAACACTCAAATTTTATTGTCACATCAAAAACATAAGTGTCCAGCCAGGAGACGCTAACATGTTTCCAACAGGTAAATATAGTCAGGTCTATATATATTGGGACATCGACACAATTCTAAGATTTTCGGCTCTATACACCACCACAATGGATTTGAAATAAAACGAACAAGATGTGCTTTAACTGCAGACTGTCAGCTTTAATTTGAGCGCATTTACATCCAAATCAGGTGAACGGTGTAGGAATTACAACAGTTTGCATATGTGCCTCCCACTTGTTAAGGGGCCAAAAGTAATGGGACAATTGGCTTCTCAGCTGTTCCATGGCCGGATGTGTGTTATTCCCTCATTATCCCAATTACAATGAGCAGATAAAAAGGTCCAGAGTTCATTTCAAGTGTGCTATTTGCATTTGGAATCTGTTGCTGTCAACTCTCAAGATTAGATCCAAAGAGCTGCCACTATCAGTGAAGCAAGCCATCATTAGGCTGAAAAAACAAAACAAACCCATCAGAGAGATAGCATTAGGCGTGGCCAAAACAACTGTTTGGAACATTCTTATAAATAAGGAATGCACCGGTGAGCTCAGCAACACCAAAAGACCCGGAAGACCACAGAAAACAACTGTGGTGGATGACCGAAAAATTCTTTCCCTGGTGAAGAAAACACCCTTCACAACAGTTGGCCAGATCAAGAACACTCTCCAGGAGGTAGGTGTATGTGTGTCAAAGTCAACAATCAAGAGAAGACTTCACCAGAGTGAATACAGAGGGTCCACCACAAGATGTAAACCATTGGTGAGCCGCAAAAACAGGAAGGCCAGATTAGTGTTTGCCAAACGACATCTAAAAAAGCCTTCACAGTTCTGGAACAACATCCTAAGGACAGATAAGACCAATATCAACTTGTACCAGAGTGATGGGAAGAGAAGATTATGGAGAAGGAAAGGAGCTGCTCATGATCCTAAGCATGCCACCTCATCAGTGAAGCATGGTGGTGGTAGTGTCATGGCGTGGGCATGTATGGCTGCCAATGGAACTGGTTCTCTTGTATTTATTGATGATGTGACTGCTGACAAAAGCAGCAGGATGAATTCTGAAGTGTTTCGTGCAATATTATCTGCTCATATTCAGCCAAATGCTTCAGAACTCATTGGACAGCGCTTCACAGTGCAGATGGACAATGACCTAAAGCATACTGAAAAAGCAACCAAAGAGTTTAAGGGAAATAAGTGGAATGTTATGCAATGGCCAAGTCAATCACCTGACCTGAATCCGATTGAGCAGGCATTTCACTTGCTGCAGACAAAACTGAAATGAAAATGCCCCAAGAAGGATTGCACTAAACATGTGAGCTATGACCAAGAACATATACAGTCAGGTCCATAAATATTGGGACATCAACACAATTCTAACATTTTTGGCTCTATAAAGTGACAGATACATAATTGGCACTGTCACTTTATTTCAATTATGTATTTTTCACATTATATGTTCTAAATGTGATTTATTATGAATTTTGTTCACTTTTATAGTTAATTGATTATTTTGTATTATGAATTGATACACCTATATATTGTGGTTGTAACACATGCGCACATAGCTTGAGAAAGACCGCAACAAGCGGTTGAAACGTCGCTGCTACATGACACTGGGTGAATAAACCGCACGTGTTTTTTTTTATCTTAATGGTGTGCTGCTGGCTTCTTCTGTCATATATATACACAGTACAGACCAAAAGTTTGGACACACCTTCTCATTCAAAGAGTTTTCTATATTTTCATGACTATGAAGGCATCAAAACTATGAATTAACACATGTGGAATTATATACATAAGAAACAAGTGTGAAACAACTGAAAATATGTCATATTCTAGGTTCTTCAAAGTAGCCACCTTTTGCTTTGATTACTGCTTTGCACACTCTTGATGAGCTTCAAGAGGTAGTCCCCTGAAATGGTCTTCCAACAGTCTTGAAGGAGTTCCCAGAGATGCTTAGCACTTGTTGGACCTTTTGCCTTCACTCTGCGGTCCAGCTCACCCCAAACCATCTCGATTGGGTTCAGGTCCGGTGACTGTGGAGGCCAGGTCATCTGGCGCAGCACCCCATCACTCTCCTTCATGGTCAAATAGCCTTTACTTTCAAAGTTTTCCCAATTTTTCGGCTGACTGACTGACCTTCATTTCTTAAAGTAATGATGGCCACTCGTTTTTCTTTACTTAGAATTTGTATTATGGCAAGAAAAAAGCAGCTAACAGTTTATTCAGTAGGACTATCAGCTGTGTATCCACCTGACTTCTCAATGCAACTGATGGTCCCATCCCCATTTATAAGGCAAGACATCCCACTTATTAAACCTGACAGGGCACACCTGTGAAGTGAAAACCATTTCAGGGGACTACCTCTTGAAGCTCATCAAGAGAATGCCAAGAGTGTGCAAAGCAGTAATCAAAACAAAAGGTGGCTACTTTGAAGAACCTAGAATATGACATATTTTCAGTTGTTTCACAATTGTTTGTTATGTATATAATTCCACATGTGTTAATTCATAGTTTTGATGCCTTCAGTGTGAATCTACAATTTTCATAGTCATGAAAATAAAGAAAACTCTTTGAATGAGAAGGTGTGTCCAAACCTTTGGTCTGTACTGTATATACACTCACCTAAAGAATTATTAGGAACACCATACTAATACGGTGTTGGACCCCCTTTTGCCTTCAGAACTGCCTTAATTCTACGTGGCATTGATTCAACAAGGTGCTGATAGCATTCTTTAGAAATGTTGGCCCATATTGATAGGATAGCATTAGCAGTTGGAGATTTGAGGGATGCACATCCAGGGCACGAAGCTCCCGTTCCACCAAATCCCAAAGATGCTCTATTGGGTTGAGATCTGGTGACTGTGGGGGTCATTTTAGTACAGTGAACTCATTGTCATGTTCAAGAAACCAATTCGAAATGATTCGAGCTTTGTGACATTGTGCATTATCCTGCTGGAAGTAGCCATCAGAGAATGGATACATGTTCTCATTCTGTTTACGCCAAATTCGGACTCTACCATTTGAATGTCTCAACAGAAATCGAGACTCATAAGACCAGGCAACATTTTTCCAGTCTTCAACAGTCCAAGTTTGGTGAGCTCATGCAAATTGTAGCCTCTTTTTCCTATTTGTAGTGGCGATGAGTGGTACCCGGTGGGGTCTTCTGCTGTTGTAGCCCATCCGCCTCAAGGTTGTGCATGTTGTGGCTTCACAAATGCTTTGCTGCATACCTCGGTTGTAACGAGTAGTTATTTCAGTCAACGTTGCTCTTCTATCAGCTTGAATCAGTCGGCCCATTCTCCTCTGACCTCTAGCATCCACAAGGCATTTTCGCCCACAGGACTACCGCATACTGGATGTTTATCCCTTCTCACACCATTCTTTGTAAACCCTAGAAATGGTTGTGCGTGAAAATCCCAGTAACTGAGCAGATTGTGAAATACTCAGACCGGCCCGTCTGGCACCATCAACCATGCCACGCTCAAAATTGCTTAAATCACCTTTCTTTCCCATTCTGACATTTAGTTTGGAGTTCAGGAGATTGTCTTGACCAGGACCACACCCCTAAATGCATTGAAGCAACTGCCATGTGATTGGTTGACTAGATAATTGCATTAATGAGAAATAGAACAGGTGTTCCTAATAATTCTTTAGGTGAGTGTATATGTATGTGTGTGTGTGTATATATATATATATATATATACACACACACACACACACACACATACATACACACACACACACACATATACACACAGTTGCAAGAAAAAGTATGTGAACCCTTTGGAATGATCTGGATTTCTGCACAAATTGGTCATAAAATGTGATCTGATCTTCATCTGAGTCAAAACAATAGACAATCACAGTCTGCTTAAACTAATAACACACAAAGAATTAAATGTTACCATGTTTTTATTGAACTCACCATGTAAACATTCACAGTGCAGGTGGAAAAAGTATGTGAACCCTTGGATTTAATAACTGGTTGAACCTCCTTTGGCAGCAATAACTTCAACCAAACGTTTCCTGTAGTTGCAGATCAGACGTGCACAACGGTCAGGAGTAATTTTTGACCATTCCTCTTTACAGAACTGTTTCAGTTCAGCAATATTCTTGAGATGTCTGGTGTGAATTGCTTTCTTGAGGTCATGCCACAGCATCTCAATCGGGTTGAGGTCAGGACTCTGACTGGGCCACTCCAGAAGGTGTATTTTCTTCTGTTTAAGCCATTCTGTTGTTGATTTACTTCTATGCTTTGGGTCGTTGTCCTGTTGCAACACCGATCTTCTGTTGAGCTTCAGCTGGTGGACAGATGGCCTTAAGTTTTCCTGCAAAATGTCTTGATAAACTTGGGAATTCATTTTTCCTTCGATGATAGCAATCCGTCCAGGCCCTGACTCAGCAAAGCAGCCCCAAACCATGATGCCCCCACCACCATACTTCACAGTTGGGATGAGGTTTTGATGTTGGTGTGCTGTGCCTCTTTTTCTCCACACATAGTGTTGTGTGTTTCTTCCAAACAACTCAACTTTGGTTTCATCTGTCCACAGAATATTTTGCCAGTACTGCTGTGGAACATCCAGGTGCTCTTGTGCAAACTGTAAACGTGCAACAATGTTTTTTTTGGACAGCAGTGGCTTCCTCTGTAGTATCCTCCCATGAAATCCATTCTCGTTTAGCGTTTTACGTATCGTAGATTCGCTAACAGGGATGTTAGCATATGCCAGAGACTTTTGTAAGTCTTTATCTGACACTCTAGGATTCTTATTCACCTCATTGAGCAGTCTGCGCTGTGCTCTTGCAGTCATCTTTACAGGACGGCCACTCCTAGGGAGAGTAGCAGCAGTGCTGAACTTTCTACATTTATAGACAATTTGTCTTACCGTGGATTGATGAACAGCAAGGCTTTTGGAGATACTTTTATAACCCTTTCCAGCTTTATGCAAGTCAACAATTCTTAATCGTAGGTCTTCTGAGAGCTCTTTTGTGTGAGGCATCATTCACATCAGGCAATGCTTCTTGTTTAAAGCAAACCCAGAACTGGTGTGTGTTTTTTTTATAGGGCAGGGCAGCTGTAACCAACACCTCCAATCTCATCTCATTGATTGGACTCCAGTTGGCTGACACCTCACTTTTTCCACCTGCACTGTGAATGTTTACATGGTGTGTTCAATAAAAACATGGTAACATTTAATTCTTTGTGTGTTATTAGTTTAAGCAGACTGTGATTGTCTATTGTTGTGACTTAGGCTACTTTCACACTTGCGTTCGGAGCAGATCCGTCTGGTGTCTGCACAGACGGATCCGCTCCTATAATGTAAACGATGGTATCCGTTCAGAACGGATCCGTCTGCATAACTGTTTTTTTCAGATCTGATTTTTCACTTTGTGAAAACTCAGATCCGGCAGTATATTCTAACACAGAGGCGTTCCCATGGTGATGGGGAAGCTTCAAGTTAGAATATACTAAAAGAACTGTGTACATGACTGCCCGCTGCTGCCTGGCAGCACCCGATCTCTTACAGGGAGCTGTGATCAGCACAATTAACCCCTCAGGTGCCGTACCTGAGGGGTTAATTGTTCGTATCATAGCCCCCTGTAAGAGATCAGGTGCTGCCAGGCAGCAGGGGCCAGACCCCCCCTCCCCAGTTTTAAATTCATTGGTGGCCAGTGCGGCCCCCCCCTCCCTCCTCAGTATTATATTCATTGGTGGCCAATGCGGCCTCCCTCCCCAGTATTATATTCATTGGTGGCCAGTGCGGCCCCCTCCCTCCCTAGTATTATATTCATTGGTGGCCAGTGCGGCCTCCCCTCTCCCCCCCCCCCCATCATTGGTGGCAGCGGAGAGTTCCGATCGGAGTCCCAGTTTAATCGCTGGGGCTCCGATCGGTTACCATGGCAGCCAAGACGCTACTGCAGTCCTGGCTGCCATGGTTACTTAGCAATTTTAGAAGCATATACTTACCTGCAATGTCTGTGACCGGCCGGGCGCTCCTCCTACTGGTAAGTGAAAGGTCTGTGCTATAAGCAATGCGCCGCACAGACCTTTTACTTACCAGTAGGAGGAGCGCCCGGCCGGCCACAGACAGTGCAGATAAGTATAATGCTTCTAAAATTGCTAAGTAACCATGGCAGCCAGGACTGCAGTAGCGTCCTGGCTACCATGGTAACCGATCGGAGCCCCAGCGATTAAACTGGGACTCCGATCGGAACTCTCCGCTGCCACCAATGATGGGGGGGTGATTTTAATTAAGGGGGGGGGGGCCGCACTGGCCACCAATGAATATAATACTGGGGAGGGAGGGGGGGGCCGCACTGGCCACCAATGAATATAATACTGGGGAGGGAGGGGGGCCGCACTGCCACCAATGAATTTAAAACTGGGGAGGGAGGGGGCCTGGCCCCTGCTGCCTGGCAGCACCTGATCTCTTACAGGGGGTTATGATACGCACAATTAACCCCTCAGGTGCGGCACCTGAGGGGTTAATTTTGCAGATCACAGCCCCCTGTAAGAGATCGGATGCTGCCAGGCAGCAGGGGGCAGTTATTACACAGTTCTCAGTATATTCTAACTTGAAGTGTCCCCATCACTATGGGAACGCCTCTGTGTTAGAATATACTGTCGGATCTGAGTTTCACGATCTAACTCAAATCCGATGGTATATTCTAACATAGAGTTGTTCCTATGGTGATGGGGACGCTTAAAGTTAAAATATACCATCGGATTGGAGAAAACTCAGATCCGATGGTATATTAATAGGGACTCCTGACTTTCCATTGAAAGTCAATGGGGGACGGATCCGTTTGCAATTGCACCATATTGTGTCAACGTCAAACGGATCCGTCCCCATTGACTTACATTGTAAGTCTGGACGGATCCGTTTGGCTCCGCACGGCCAGGCGGACACCTAAAACGCTGCAAGCTGCTTTCGGGTGTCCGCCTGCTGAGCGGAACGGAGGCCAAACGGTGCCAAACTGAGGCATTCTGAGCGGATCCGCATCCACTAAGAATGCATTGGGGCTGTACGGATCCGTTCGGGGCCGCTTGTGAGAGCCTTCAAACGGAACTCACAAGCGGAACCCCGAACGCATGTGTGAAAGTAGCCTTAGATGAAGATCAGATCACATTTTATGACCAATTTGTGCAGAAATCCATATCATTCAAAGGGTTCACATACTTTTTCTTGCAACTGTATATAGCAATAAGTTGGCTGTCCATATAATGGCAGTGTTTTGGGAGGTAGCCTGTGCCCAGTTCAGTAAGATGATGAACATATCATTTCAATGCTATATTTGTAACCTTGAACTTAAATGAGAACCATCACTCCGTTTTGCTAGAGTCCTGAACAGCAAATCTGACTGGTAACAATGCAAGAAATGTATCTAGGGTTGGACTGACTGGTCCACCAAAGTACCAGACGAGGGTCAGTGGGCTCAGGCTATAGAGGTCCAGCAGAAGATGACTCCATTTGCAGCTGACTTTGACCTTCAGCGACTATTTCACATTGGTTTGTTCACAAATAACTTATTAGACATATTGATGATGTGTCCTGTGTGTGCAGTGATAGCAGCAAAGTCTACGATTGAATTAAAAATGAGCATATTCATATCCTGTGTAGATGGAGGTTAGAGGGTGAACTCTCAGGATCAATTCCTCTGGTAAACCTAGACCAGCTTTGATGAATTACATCTATAGACAAATTAAGCAAATTTGTCATTCAGAAGCCTAGAACGCCTTTTAACAACAGTCTGTAGTGATAGTTTAAATAGGGGTCATATGGATTGTCGCTTTTCCAGAAACAACTATAATGATGAAAGGAGCTTACCAGGATCGGCATATTGACATTCTATTATTTGGATAGGCCATCAATATCAGATCGGTGGATCTCTGACTGGCTGAAAGTGTAATACGCTAATCTACTTAGTAGATGGTGAGAGACCAAGGTAAATATTGAAGAGGCAGAGTGCCCCTTCAAACAGTTGATGGTTAGTGTTGAGCGCGAATATTCGAATTGCGAATAATCTCCTCAGGATAGACCATCGATATGCCGATCCTGGAAAAACCCTTTATGACATGGCTGAATATAACCTTTAACGGTTTCACAGAGGACTCCAACAGAAGGACTGACATTTGCTAGTGAGTTTGAGTCATTCGCCTGATAATGCTTCTATTAGGTGACGTTAACGTTTAACATGTACTGTAAACTGAGTAGATTACACTCCATTGAGAAGTTTTCTGCTGTCACACCTGCCATGTCTTTAAAAAGGGACATGTTTTACTGTCAAGCCGCCTTGTTTTCATCTGTCATTACAGTGCATATATTTTATTTTTAGGCTGCTTTGTTCCTGGTGAGAGCTTTGATGAATTACAGGAATTATACAAATCACATCACATATTCACCTACTTTTTAATTGCCTCTTTAAATATATGTGAATGCTATGGTAAATTACAATTATTAGCTGTGAAAAGTGCTCAGTGCATGGCTCTAATGTACTCTACCTACACAAGCGAATTTCTTCCAAACTATGTCTTACTCTGCTAACAAGTAATCCAATACTACAGGATATATCTATATATACACATACACACACACACACACACACACACACACAATCTTTATGTTAGTTGCAGCGCATGCATCACAAGAGAGGGGGATAATCATGTTTTTAAATGGTACCATTCATTTTCACAAACTTCTGACATGTCATAGTGATGCTTCAGAAGTTTTGCTCAGAGGGGGTCCAAAGTCTGACACCCCCACTGATTACTAAAACAAGGGTCAGAAGCACTAAACTAAGCGCTATGCCCCTTGATTTCCATTCTACTTGTCTCTCCTCAGAGAGCGGATCAAGTGGTGCACAGAATATAGCAAGTCTATGGACTTCCTTTGAATCTGTGCACTGATTGTTCGGAGAGCAGAGGAGAAAAGAAGGGGCATGGCTCCTAGCAGAGTGCTTCTGCCCCCTCATTTTACCGATCAATGGGGGTCTCAGCACCTAGACCCCCACCAATCAAAACTATTGACATTTTATTATATGTTAGAAGTTTGCAAAAATGATAGGTCCCAGGGGCGTAGCTATAGGGGGTGCAGAGGTAGCAGTCACTACCAGGAGCCTGAGGAGGCCCAAAGATACCTTGTGCCACATAAGACACCGGTATTATAGAAAGTGCATGCTAGGCAAGTTACACCTCTGGCTTTAGGGAATGGGTTTGGCATAAGGGGGTATCATTTCAATTATTGCCTCAGTCAGCATGAAGCTGAACTCTTGCACCCGGGCCCAGGAGCCATTAGCTACGCCCTGATAGGTCGCTTTTAAAAGGTATCAAATGCAGGGCAGCAAACAGAAGTGTATTTAGAATCAATAGGCCCCTAAAGAAAATTCAGACTAAGGCCTCTTTCACACCTGCGTTGTCCGGATCCGTCGTGTACTCCATTTGCCGGAGGTGCCCGCCGGATCCGTAACACCGCAAGTGAACTGAAAGCATTTGAAGACTGATCCGTCTTCAAAATGCGTTCAGTGTTACTATGGCAGCCAGGACGCTATTAAAGTCCTGGCTGCCATAGTAGTAGTGGGGAGCAGTATACTTACCGCCCGTGCGGCTCCCGGGGCGCTCCAGAATGACGTCAGAGCGCCCCATGTGCATGGATGATGTGATCCATGCGATCACATCATCCATGCGCATGGGGTGCCCCGAGAGCCGCAAGGACAGTAAGTATACTGCTCCCCCGCTCCCCACTACACTTTACCATGGCAAACAGGACTTTAGCGTCCTGGCAGCCATGGTAACCATTCAGAAAAAGCTAAACGTCGGATCCGGTAGTGCGCCGAAACAACGTTTAGCTTAAGGCCAGATCCGGATTAATGCCTTTCAATGGGCATTAATTCCGGATCCGGCCGTGCGGCAAGTGTTCAGGATTTTTGACCGGAGCAAAAAGCGCAGCATGCTGCGGTATTTTCTCCGGCCAAAAAACGTTTCGGTCCGGAACTGAAGACATCCTGAACGGATTTCTCTCCATTCAGAATGCATGGGGATAATCCTGATCAGGATTCTTCCGGCATAGAGCCCCGGCGACGGAACTCTATGCCGGAACAGAACAACGCAAGTGTGAAAGAGCCCTAAGGCTGGGTTCACACGAGCGGATGCCGTGCGTGGCATCCGCTCCGTGAATGAGTGCCAAGACCCGATGCAGACTGCAGAGGCACGGAGCGTTAACATGACTGATAATGCTCCGTGCCTCTCTGTGATCTCTTTACTACGAAATCACAGTGACAACTTTATCTCACTGTGATTTCGTAGTAAAGAGATCACAGAGAGGCACGGAGCCTTATCAGTCATGTTAACGCTCCGTGCCTCTGCAGTCTGCATCGGGTCTTGGCACTCATTCACGGAGCGGATGTCACGCACGGCATCCGCTCGTGTGAACCCAGCCTAAGGCTCCCAGCTTAAGAAAACTGGCATACGTCTAATAAATGACCCCAAAACCACTACTGTGATTTAAAAAAATAATGTTTCCATCTTAGTGGACGCCTTCCTACTGTAAGCTCACAAATGTACACCTAGGAGTTTCAATATGGATATGAACATAATGCATTAAATGCACCCCTGGGATGCTGTTGAAAGTGTTTCCATTATAATCCATCAGTGTGAAATGGCTTAGAAGAAATGATTTTCTAACCTTTCTTAGCAAATAAATAAATAATTTTAGGCAATAATTGCACTTTGGTGGTGGTACCTCCCCTGGGGTTCTCAGCATTTATTCACAAACAGATGGGGCTTCTGTCAATCATCTACCACTATCTATGGCTACGGCTATAGTGTGATAGAGCCAACATTGGATGTTTCTAGTGTCTCCTCAGCAGAGCGGCACCAAAAGGTCCAATAAATGTCAATGACAATGGTTCAATGGGCTGGGGTACAGTTAAGATTTTAGAATATTCCAAATAAACGGTCACCAAGGTGTGTGATTGTATATCTTACTTATTCCCACTTTAGCCTTGCAGACTGTAATACTGATGGCCTATCCTTAGTATAGACTATCAATATCTAATTGGTGTTATTTTGACTCCTGCAGATCAGATGAAATGAGCGCCACATCCTGTTCTTTTGCCTACACAGGCACAGTGCCGTAGATTTGATTGTGGCTGTGTCTGGTACTGCAGCCCACAGCAGCTTAGGTGTGGTATGTGAAAGCATTTAGGGAGTCATTTATGATGCTGAAATACACCTATGCGACTTCTCCCCGCTCATGCCAGGTCTAAAAAAGTGGGCGTGGCATGGGCTAGGCCGAAAGGCCCCTCTCATTTTCAATTTTTTTACACCTGTTTCAGGTGTAGAAAAAAGGTCTAAATGTAAGACAGCAAGGAAGCAGTCTTACATTTAAGGCTGAGTTCACATCAGCGTTCAGCCTTTCCGTTCTCCTACTCAGTTATAGGAGCAGGAAAACGGAAATGACGGATTCAGCACATAACTGAGTCTACGGACCCCATAGACTATTACACTTAGAAAATGATTTTGGAGCGGAGACAAAAGTAGTGCATGCAGGATTTTTATCTTCGCTTCAAAAATCTTCCTCTGGGCGGAAACCTAACGGACCCATTATAGTCTATGGGGCCCGTGGGCTCCGTTCGGCTCAGTTATGTTCCGAATCCATCCTTTCCGTTTTCCTGCTCCTACACAGGGCCGGTGCAAGGATTTTTGCCAACACAAGCGAAAGTACATTTTGGCGCCCCCCCCACAGCTCACCTGGCCCTGGTCCCGTCTGCAGCAGCTGGCTTCTCCTCTGTGTGGTCCTGGTATCTTCTCTCTGCTTCAGTCAATCGCTGGTTTGAGGACCGTATTTTTCGCCCTCTAAGACACACCTAGGTTTTAGAGGAGGATAATAAGAAAAAAATATTTTCCATTACACCTCAGATCAGACCCCCAATGTTAATCAGACCTCAGATCAGACCCCCATGTCAAACATCAGCCCCCCATGTCAGCCATCATGCCGCCATGTGAGCCATCAGCCCCATGTAAGCCATCATGCCCACATGTAAGCCATCATGCCCCCATGTCAGCCATCAGCCCCCCATGTCACATTTCTCCCCCTCCATGTCAAATCACCCCCCTATGTCACATCAGCCCTCCATGTCACATTTCTCCCCCTCCATGTCACTTTTTTCCGCCCTCCCCCAGGGTGCACCCTAAGGCAGCCGCTTGGTCTGCCTTATGGTAGCACCGGCCCTGCTCCTACAGTCCTGATCAAAAGTTTAAGACCACTTGAAAAATGGCAAAAAATCTTATTTTACATTGTTGGATCTTAACAAAGTTCCAAGTAGAGCTTCAACATGCAACAAGAAGAGATGAGAGTGAGACAAAACATTTTTTGAGCATTCGATTAATTGAAAATATCAATTAAACTGAAACAGGCTGTTTTTCAGCTGATCAAACTCTTAGGACCACATGCCTGTAACCCCGTAAAGGGCTTCTGTCACCCCCCAACTTTCAGTTTTTGACTTCTATTTGTTAATGTAAGCAGATTCCATATATGCCCCTCTTACCTCGGGCTGTGCAGTAATTACAGTAAAAAACGTACTTTTATCATACGTAAATTTCTTCACTACCAGCAAGTTAGGCGGACTTGCTGGTAGCCGCCGCATCCTCCGTTTGAAAAAACACCCCCTCCTCTACTTGATTGACAGGGCCAGCGAGCGCTCTCCTTCTCTCGCTGGCCCTGCCTGCAGCCGCAAATCCCGCGCCTGCGCCATACCGGTTGTCATTCGGCGCAGGCGAATGATGGCCGTCCTTCTCTCAGAGCGCCTGCGCCGAATGACGACCGGTACGGCGAGGCGCGGGATTTGAGGCTGCAGGCAGGGCCAGCGAGAGGAGGAGAGCGCTCGCTGGCCCTGTCAATCAAGTGGAGGAGGGGGCGTTTTTTCAACCAGAGGATGCGGCGGCTACCAGCAAGTCCGCCCAACTTGCTGGTAGTGAAGAAATTTACATATGATAAAAGTAGGTTTTTTACTGTAATTACTGCACAGCCCGAGGTAAGAGGGGAATATATGGAATCTGCTTATATTAACAAATATAATGAGTCAAAAACTGAAAATTGGGGGTTGGGGGGTGACAGAAGCCCTTTAACCCCGTAAGGACTCAGCCCTATTTCACCTTAAGGACCAGTGTCACTTTAAGTGCTGATAACTTTAAAACGCTTTGACTTATCCAGGCCATTCTGAGATAGTTTTTTTTGTCACATAGTGTACTTCATGACAATGGTAAAATGAAGTAAAAAAAATTCATTTTTATTTATAAAAAAATACCAAATTTACCCAAAATTTGTAAAAAAAAATGCAAATTTCCAAGTTTCAATTTCTCTACTTCTATAATACATAGTAATACCTCCAAAAATAGTTATAACTTTACATTCCCCATATGTCTACTTCATGTTTGGATCATTTTGGGAATGATATTTTATTTTTTGGGGATGTTACAAGGCTTAGAAGTTTAGAAGCAAATCTTGAAATTTTTCTGAAATTTTCAAAAACCCAATTTTTAGGGACCAGTTCAGGTCTGAAGTCACTTTGCGAGGCTTACATAAAAGAAACCACCCAAAAATGACTACATTCTATAAACTACACCCCTCAAGGTATTCAAAACTGATTTTACAAACTTTGTTAACACTTTAGGTGTTCCACAAGAATTAATGGAAAATAGAGATACAATTTCAAAATTTCACTTTTTTGGCAGATTTTCCATTTTAATTTTTTTTTTTTCCAGTTACAAAGCAAGGGTTAACAGCCAAACCAAACTCAATATTTATGGCCCTGATTTTGTAGTTTACAGAAACACCCCATATGTGGTCGTAAACTACTGTACGGGCACATGGCAGGGCGCAGAAGGAAAGGAATACCATACGGTTTTTGGAAGGAAGGTTTTGCTGGACTGGTTTTTTTGACACCATGTCCCATTTGAAGCCCCCCTGATGCACCCCTAGAGTAGAAACTCCATAAAAGTGACCCATTTTAGAAACTATGGGATAGTGTGGCAGTATTGTTGGTACTAGTTTAGGGTACATATGATTTTTGGTTGCTCTACATTACACTTTTTGTGAGGCAAGATAACAAGAAATAGCTGTTTTGGCACAGTTTTTATTTTTTGTTATTTACAACATTCACCTGAGAGGTTAGATCATGTGATATTTTTATAGACCAGGTTGTCACAGATGCGGCGATACCTAATATGTATACTTTTTTTTATTTATGTAAGTTTTACACAATGATTTTATTTTTGAATCCAAAGAAATCATGTTTTAGTGTTTCCATAGTTTGAGAGCCAGAATTTTTTCAGTTTTTGGGTGATTACCTTGGGTAGGGTATGATTTTTGCGGGATGAGATGACGGTTTTATTGGCACTATTTTGGGGTGCGTGTGACTTTTTGATCGCTTGCTATTACACTTTTTGTGATGTAAGGTGACAAAAAATGGTTTATTTAGCACATTTATTTTATTTTTTAATGGTGTTCATCTGAAAGGTTAAGTCATTTGATATTTATATAGAGCCGGTCGATACAAACGCGGTGATACCAAATATGTATACTTTTTTTTAATGTAAGTTTTACACAATAACAGCTTTTAAAAAAAATAAATAAATGATGTTTTAGTGTCTCCATATTCTGAGCCATAGTTTTTTTTTATTTTTTGGTCGATTGTCTCTGGTAGGGGCTCATTTTTTGCGGGATGAGGTGACGGTTAGATTGGTACTATTTTGGTGGGCAAACGCCTTTTTGATCGCTTGCTGTTGTACTTTTTGTGATGTAAGGTGACAAAAAAAATGGTTTATTTAGCACAGTTTTTATTTTTTACGGTGTTCATCTGAGGGGTTAGGTCATGTCATATGTTTATAGATCCGGTCGATACGGACGCGGCGATACCTAATATGTATACTTTTTTTTTGTCCCCTTTTTTTTACCAATTTTTTTTTCACTTTATTTTTTGTCCCACTTTGGGACTTGAACTTTTTGGGGGTATATTCCTTTACAATGCATTCCAATACTTCTGTATTGGAATGCATTGGCTGTATGAGTAATACTGTGTGTATTACTCATTCAGCTTCCAGGGCCTGTGAGATCCAGGGGGCTGGATCTCACAGGCTCTTCACCGGAAGGCATCGCGCTGCCTTCCATGCCATCGGGTCCCCCCCACAGCCCCATGGGGACCCGATGGCACCACCACCTCACCAGGTAAAAGCCGCAAACCGCAGGTCTGTATTGACCTGCGGTTTGCGGCGATCGCCGACACGGGGGGGGTTCACGGGATCCCCCCCCGCGCATTTAGCCGAGGAACCTGCTCAATGATTTGAGCAGGCACCTTATTTCGATCACCGCCCGCCGGGCGGCTGTGATCGGAACAACACATGATGTACCGGTACGTCATGTGTCCTTAAGGACTCGGGAACCATGCCGTACCGGTACGTCATGTGTCCGTAAGGGGTTAAAGGCCAAATCTGTGCAAAGATGTGGATTCATTATCATTTTCTGTCAGGTAGTCACACGCTGTGATGGCAAAGGCCAAAAAACTCTCCCTTTTTGAACGTGGTCGGGTTGTTGAACTGCATAAGCAGGGTCTCTCACAGCGTGCCATCGCTGCTGAGGTGGGACACAGTAAGACGGTCATTTTGAATTTCTTAAATGTTTCTGAGGGTTATGGAACAAAAAAGTCAAGTGGAAGACCCAAAAAAATTTCATCAGCACTGAGCCAGAGGATCCAATTGGCTGTCCGTCAAGACACTGGACGATCCTCGACCCAAATTAAGGCCCTTACTGGTGCTGACTGCAGCCCCATAACCATCAGACGGCATCTGAGACTGAAGGGCTTCAAAAACAAAAAACATCTTCAAAGACCTCGTCTCCTTGAACGCCACAGAACTGCTCGTTTGGACTTTGCAAGAGAGCACCAAACATGGGACATTCAAAGGTGGAAGAAAGTTTTATTCTCTGATGAGTAAAATTTAACCTTGATGGTCCTGATGGTTTCCAACGTTCCTGGCATGACAAGCAGATCCCACCTGAGATGTTTTCTACGCGCCACAGTGGAGGGGGCGCCATAATGGTCTGGGGTGCTTTTTCCTTCAGTGGAACAATGGAGCTTCAGGAAGTGCAGGGGCGTAAAACGGCCGCTGGCTATGTCCAGATGTTGCAGAGAGCATTCCTCATGACTGAGGGCCCTCGTCTGTGTGGTAACGACTGGGTATTTCAACAGGACAACGCTACAGTACACAATGCCCGCAGGACAAGGGACTTCTTCTAGGAGAATAACATTACTCTTTTGGCCCATCCTGCGTGTTCCCCTGATCTAAATCCAATTGAGAACCTTTGGGGATGGATGGCAAGGGAAGTTTACAAAAATGGACAGCAGTTCCAGACAGTAGATGGCCTTCATGCGGCCATCTTTACCACTTGGAGAAATGTTCCCACTCACCTCATGGAAACGCTTGCATCAAGCATGCCGAAACAAATTTTGGAAGTGATAAACAATAACGGCGGAGCTACTCATTACGGAGTTCATGTTTGGAAGTTGGATTTCTGTTTTGGGGGGGTTTCGTTTTTTTTTGGGGGTGTTGTCCTAAACTTTTGATCAGCTGAAAAACAGTCTGTTTCAGTTTATTCGTTGTTTTTTTAATTAAATTGAATGCTCAAAAAATGTTTTGTCTCACTCCTATTTCTTCTTGTTGCATGTTGAAGCTCTACTTGGAACCTTGTTAAGATCGAGCCATGCTAAATATGATTTTTTGCCATTTTTCAAGTGGTAAGTGGCAAAAAAATCATATTTAGCATGGCTGGATCTTAACAAGGTTCCAAGTAGAGCTTCAGCATGCAACAAGAAGAAATGGGAGTGAGACAAAACAAATTTTGAGCATTCAATTTCTTCTTGTTGCATGTTGAAGCTCTACTTGGAACCTTGTTAAGATCCAGCCATGCTAAATATGATTTTTTGCCATTTTTCAAGTGGTCTTAAACTTTTGATCAGGACTGTATAACGGAGTAGGAGAACGAAAAGGCTGAACGCTGATGTGAACGCAGCCTAAAACTGGCAGAGGATACGCCAAAGTTATGCAGGGGCCAGGACCTCTTCATAACTGCGGCGGATGCACCGCCAGCTTAGGAGTTTATTAAGACTGGCGTCTAAAACGCCAGTTTTAATAAATGTGTGCCTTAGTGTAACAGAATCCTGTTGGCCTATGTTAGGTGGCATTCATCTGTATGCTCTTTTTATTACTCTATAGAAAAGCCCGTCAGACTGCACATTTTTATACAGATGGCCAACACAAAGAATGTATATAATATGGTACGTATATGGATTTTAACATATGTGGGTGACATAGCTACACAGTGCCATATATCTGAGGCTTATGTTGAAGGTTTACGTTGGGGGAATACTCTCTGACGTGATGTGGACAGAGTCTTGGTACCGAGGACACTTTACCAAGCTCCTTCTGTACTAGAGCAATTATATGCAATGATGTCATTCCTCTTACTCACTACATATGGCTGCATTATGATGTGTGAGTCTTCTGAACCTAAATCAGCTCAGTTGTTCACCAAGCATCCAAATACTGGTGCTAGTGTGTTCTGTGCCTTAATGACCAAGATCTGGAGTTTATATTAGGGACAAGCATATATTTGACTTATTTTACAGCTTTACTTTGCTGGCTGTAATTTTCTGAGAACTTCTGTCTGAAGTAGTTGATGAATATGAGATTAACGAAAACATTACAAATGACTAGAAACAGAAAGAAAAGGAGAAAATTGAATATGTATCTGTATATAATGTGATAATGTATCTCCAAAATAGTAATTATTCTTCAGATTTATCTAACTCTTCCCATATAGGCTCAAATCCTGAAGCTCGGTCCATAGACCAAAACTTTATTTTATTTATTATACTCAGTTCTATGTAATATTTCCCAGCACCTTACAGACATTATAATCATTTGCGGTCCCCAGTGGAGCTTATAATTATATGTTGAGCAAAGCGGGCTTTGGATCATAGATCCGAAGTCACTACATTCAAAACTTCGTTTGAATGCTGTACGGAGAACTGTCTCCTTACAGAATGTAAGGGCTTTGCGGAGATGAAATTCATTATGTCCGAAGTCTCGGGAGACTTCATTGAATAACTTCAGACTTTGATTATTGAAAACTTAAAAAACATTTTAAAACTGGAATCCAAAGTCGGCTTCAGTGCCCAGGTACCAGCCAGTACTAAAGCCAACTTTGAATCCCAGTTTTCAAATGGTTTTCAAGTTGAATAATCGAAGTCCGAAGTTATTCAACGAAGTCTCATGAGACTTCGGACATAACGAATTTCACCTACGCGAAGCCCATAGATTTACATGCTGTATGGAGATCCGTCTATGATCTAAATCTCGCTTCGCTCAACACTACTTTCAATCTAGATTCCCTATCAGTATGTTTTTAGGAGGAAACCCACGCAAACACAGGGAGAACATATAAACTCCATGCAGATTGTGTCCTTTGCAAGGCACCAGTGCTAACCACGGAGTCATTTTAGAGTGCACATTTATAGTTTTATGTACTTAGCCCATCGGTTGTCAGTTTTGTACTTGAAAGGGTCTTACTCTTTGGACTATGGGTCACGCTTATGAAGACCAGCAGTCTTAAACTCTTTTCCTCAAGCATCAAAAAGGTCACAGTTATTAGGAGACACATCTCTTAATAATTGTGGGTCATCTCAGGCCTTCCATGTGCCAGAACTGAAATAGATTTAGAAAAACCTCAAAGTCTAAGATTTATACGCAGGTGGGGCTTGAGCAACCAGTTTCTTAAAAGGAAGATAAGCTTATAATAGCCTTTGATTAATGTACAGTATAAAGATCTTCAACAGGAACTCCCTTTTCTTTTTAATTCATGCAAGTCAGCATTCTTTAAAATTGTATCTGAAAATTACGTTTCTAAACCATAAAAACCTGTATAATTTTTTATCTTACATCAAAGCTTTATGAGAATTTGAACTTGATGTGCAGGAAAAATGGACAAGTGTGAGGATCTGATCAACTTTGTTAAAGTTTAAATTGACCATCTCTACAGCATGTGTAGTACCCCAGAGTGGTACTACCATTCATTACCCTGCTACTGTCTCTAATAGCTAACAATAATGTAATCTGTGTATTTATTTCATGTCCTCCTACATTGTGCATTAATAGTATTGCTATGTAACTGTTATTTGTTATGTTCATGTAATTTACCTCGTTCACCAGCAGGTGGCAGTGGATATGGCAGACAGATCTTTAGATAGAATGGAATTTACCATTCCATTCTCCCCCCTGTTGGGCACAAGTGGGCTTGTCCTGCTTCCTACAAAGGGAGGGGTTTCAGGAAGTGTTTATTCATTCTTAGTTGTAGTCTAGTGTTGGAAGCAGATGAGTCGAGATGTAGCAGTGAGGGGAAGGGCCCGCTACTGCAGCAGGAGTCTCTCCAGGGAAGCAGCTCAGAGCACCATGACTCCTTACAGACTAAGGCCTCTTTCACACGGGCGTGTGTGCCCCGTGGTCGTGCTGCAGGCCGCAATGCACAAGCACAGTCCGTGGGGCAGCCGCAGCGGATCGCGGACCCATTCAAGTGATCTGGCCATTCCGCAAAAAGATAGGACATATTCTATCTTTTTGCGGAACGGAAGTACGGGACGAAACCCCACGGAAGCACTCCGTAGTGCTTCTAAAGGGTTCCGTTCTTCCGTTCCGCACCATTCCGCATCTCTGGATTTGCGGACCCATTGAAGTGAATGGGTCCGCATCCGTGATCGGAATGCCCACTGAACGGCACCCATGTATTGCGGATCCGCAAATGCGGTCCGCAATTCGGCAACAGGGAGCACACGCCAATGTGAAAGAGGCCTAAGAGACAGAGTATTGTGAGAGGGTAAGCAGCCAAAGCCACCCACTCCAAAAGGTACCAGAACAGTCAGCAAGTCCAGCTATCAGACTGAGGCAGAATATTCGAGTTTTCCTGCCAGTTTACCCCCAAAACCTTCTGGAACCAAGAGAAAGATGCAAGTTTATTCAAGTAAAGCTGTTGAACTTTCAAGTCTGGACTCAACTTATTCTCCAACTCCTACAACTCTCCCCTTTATTGCTCTGTAGCCTAACCCTGGGGGTCGAAGGTATCCAGGTAGAAACACCATGACACACACACACACAAACTATTAAGGCAGCATAACACCACTTGGCATTCCTAAAAACACGATTAACCCTGGGGGGCAGCACATTGCATTATGTCTTCTGGGGTACAGTATAACCCCAAATTATTTCATGGAAGGACAACCAGTGACAGGGTCGTGGGTGCCCATCTAGGTCAAGATTAGTGTTGATCGAGCACCATAGTGCTCGGGGGCTCAGGCCGACCACATCGGGATGCTCGGGTGCTCTACCGAGCACCCGAGTATAATGGAAAACAATGGAAGAACCCGACCATTAAACCAGGCACCCCCTGCTCTGAAGAGTGCCTGGTTCATAGGAAAAGGTCAGAAATTGAGGGAACCACCACAGAAATGGTTCGGGAACAGCATGGGGAGGATGTCTGGATGCATCTTGGACTCCCAGGTCGCTGCTGGGAACGATGTTGTCCGAGTAGTACGGCACTTTTATAGACTGACAATAATATGCACAAAACCGAAGATAAAAATCGATTTTAGAGAAAAAATTCGATAGGAAACATTCTTTCCTGTATATTTACTTGTATATAAAGTGCAAGTGCTGCCAAAAATTACAAGGAAGAGGCACTCCGATACAACCTGTATATCACATAAAGGAGGGCCTCATTCACATTGTAGTACAATTGTTCAGGTAGTGGGACTCCTACACTCAAAGCCTATGCACTAAGTAAAAGGGCTGCCGAAAATTACAAGGAACCAGCACTACAATATGCCCTTTGTTACACATAAAGGAGGGCATCATACACAGCCTTGAAAAATTATGATTGATGGCCTGCTGGTGACCCTCAAAAACATTATGGGCGAGGGCCTGCTGCCGCAATGGTGACTCTAGATAACCTGGGCCCGATGGCATGTTCCCGTGACGGCGACAATCCATTCGGATGTCTGCCCTATCAACTTTTGATGTTCTTTTCAGCGCGAACCACGGTGGCCATAGGTAACAGGGAATCAGGGTTTAATTCCGGAGAGAGCCTGAGAAACAGCTACGGCTACCACTTCTAAGCAAGGCAGCATGCGAGCAAATTACCTATTAGGTATAATTAGGCGAGTGCCTGCTGCTTAGCTGACCATTGAAAAAATTTACAGTGTTCAAAGCAGGCCGGGTCACCTGAACACTTCAGCTAGGTTCAGCTAGTAATAACGGAATAGGACTCCAGTTCTATTTTGTTGGTTTTCGGAACTGGGGCCATGATTAAGAGGGACGGCTGGGGGCATCCGTATTGCACCACTAGAGGTGAAATTCTTGGACCGCCGCAAGACGAACCAAAGCGAAAGCATTTGCAAAGAATGTTTTCATTAATCAAAAATGAAAGTTGGAGGTTCGAAGACGATGAGATACCATCGTAGTTCTGACCATAAACCATAACGACCGGCGATCCGGAGGCATTATTACCATGACCCGCCGAGCAGCTTCCGGGAAACCAAAGTCTTTGGGTTCAGGGGGGAGTATGGTTGCAAAGCTGAAACTTAAAGGAATTGATGGAAGGGCACTACCAGGAGTGGAGCCTGCAGCTTAATTTGACTCAACACGGGAAACCTCACCCGGCCTGGACACGGAAAGTAATGACAGATTGATAGGTCTTTCTAGATTTTGTGGGTGGTGGTGCATGGAGATTCTTAGTTGGTGGAGCAATTTGTCTGGTTAATTCAGATAACGAATGAGATTTCTCCGTGATAACTAGTTATGCGACCTCCAGTGGTGAGGATTGTGTTGACCAGACTCTTGGATAGTGAGACTGAACTTGTAGGTGAGAGCCTGTTGGTGAGCTGACCCTCTGAAAAATTATATGCGAAGGGCCTGCAGGTGAGCTGACCCTGTAAAACATTATATGCGAGGGCCTTCAGGTGAGCTGGCCCTGTATAAGATTGTAGATGAAGGCCTGCTGGTGAGCTGACCCTCTAAAAAAATATATTATATGCGACGGCCTGCTAGTGAGCTGACCCTGTAAAACATTGTAGGTGAGGGGCCTGCTGATGAGCTGACCCTGTAAAACATTTTATGAGAGGGCCTGCTGGTGAGCTGACCCTCCAAAAAATTAAATACGAGGGCCTGCAGCTGAGCTGACCCTGTAAAACATTATATGCGACGAATAAGCATGTTGATATGATGGAAGTGGGGAAGGAGGATGAGAAAAGGAAGACTCAACCATATACCCTTGTTTGTGGTGGAAGGGGTGCATGGTAATACAGTGTATTCAGTACATTATAAACAACACCTTTAAAGAGCCATTATGTTCATCAGCTTTCCTCTGGTGGAGTCGAGAAGTCATGGTCAATCCAGGCCTTGTTCATTTTTATAAGAATCAACCTGTCAGCATTTTCAGTTGACAGACCGATATACTTATCTGTTATAATGCCACCAGCAGCACTAAATACCCGCTCAAACAAAACGCTGGCGGCAGGGCAGGTCAGCACCTCCAAGGCGTAGAGCACCAGTTTGTGCCACGTGTCCAGCTTGGACACCCAGTAGTTGTAAGGCACTGAGGGCTCATTGAGGAAGCTGAACGGTCTGCTATGTACTCCTTCACCATCTTCCAAATTTTGTCCCTCCTTGTGACACTGGAGTTATGGTTCATTAACCACCTCAGCTCCCCTAGCTTAAGCACCCTTAATGACCAGACCACTTTTTACAATTCTGCACTACACTACTTTCACGGTTTATTGCTCCGTCATGCAACTTACCACCAAATTAATTTTACCTCCTTTTCTTCTCACTAATAGAGCTTTCATTTGGTGGTATTTCATTGCTGCTGACATTTTTACTTTTTTTTGTTATTAATCGAAATTTACAGATTTTTTTTGCAAAAAAATGAAATTTTTCACTTTCAGTTGTAAAATTTTTCAAATAAAACTACATTTCTATTTACATTTTTCTCTAAATTTATTGTTCTACATGTCTTTGATTAAAAAAAAATGTTTGGGTAAAAAAAAAAAATGGTTTGGGTAAAAGTTATAGCGTTTACAAACTATGGTACAAAAATGTGAATTTCCGCTTTTTGAAGCAGCTCTGACTTTCTGAGCACCTGTCATGTTTCCTGAGGTTCTACAATGCCAAGACAGTAGAAAAACCCCACAAATGACCCCATTTCGGAAAGAAGACACCCTAAGGTATTCGCTGATGGGCATAGTGAGTTCATAGAACTTTTTATTTTTTGTCATAAGTTAGCAGAAAATGATGATTTTTTTTTTCCCTTACAAAGTCTCATATTCCACTAACTTGTGACAAAAAATAAAAACTTCCATGAACTCACTATGCCCATCACGAAATACCTTGGGGTGTCTTCTTTCCAAAATGGGGTCACTTGTGGGGTAGTTATACTGCCCTGGCATTTTAGGGGCCCTAATGCGTGAGAAGTAGTTTGAAATCAAAATGTGTAAAAAATGTCCTGTGAAATCCTAAAGGTGCTCTTTGGAATGTGGGCCCCTTTGCCCACCTAGGCTGCAAAAAAGTGTCACAGATGTGGTATCGCCGTACTCAGGAGAAGTTGGGCAATGTGTTTTGGGGTGTCTTTTTACATATACCAATGCTGGGTGAGAGAAATATCTCGGCAAAAGACAACTTTTCCCATTTTTTTATACAAAGTTGGCATTTGACCGAGATATTTATTTCACCCAGCATGGGTATATGTAAAATGACACCACAAAACACATTGCCCAACTTCTCCTGAGTACGGCGATACCACATGTGTGACACTTTTTTGCAGCCTAGATGCGCAAAGGGGCCCAAATTCCTTTTAGGAGGGCATTTTTAGACATTTGGATCCCAGACTTCTTCAGACGCTTTATGGGCCACTAAAATGCCAGGGCAGTATAAATACCCCACATGTGACCCCATTTTGGAAAGAAGACACCCGAAGGTATTCAATGAGGGGCATGGCGAGTTCATAGAAGATTTTTTTTTTTTGCACAAGTTAGCGGAAATAGTTTTTTTTTTTTTTTTTTTTCACAAAGTCTCCCTTTCCGCTAACTTGGGACAAAAATTTCAATCTTTCATAGACTCAATATGCCCCTCAGCGAATACCTTGGGGTGTCTTCTTTCCAAAATGGGGTCATTTGTGGGGTGTTTTTACTGCCCTGGCATTTGAGGGTCTCCACAATCATTGCATGTATGGCCAGCATTAGGAGTTTCTGCTATTCTCCTTATATTGAGCATTAGGGTAATGAGATTTTTTTTTTCCGTTCAGCTTCTGGGCTGAAAGAAAAAATGAATGGCACAGATTTCTTCATTCGCATCGATCAATGTGGATGAAAAAATCTCTGCAAAAAAAAAAGGTGGGGAAAGGCGTCTGCCAGGACATAGGAGCTCCGCCCAACATCCAAAACCACTTAGCTTGTATGCCCTGGCAAACCCCATTTCTCCATTCACATCAATCGATGTGGATAAATAAATCATTGCCGGGATTTTTTTTATTTTATTTTTTATATACAAAGTGTTTGCCAAAGCATATGAACACCGTGCCCCTCAGTTTATAAGCCTCGGCAAACATATCTTTTACTGCAGAGGAGAAATCTAGTCTTGCAGCGCCGCATACACTGACTTTTGTGTAATCTGACAGCAGTGCAATGCTTCTGTCAGAATGCACATCAGTGCTGCAGCTCGTTCATCGGTTGGTCCACCTAGAAGGTAAAAAAAAGAAAAAACCGCAACGCAATAAATTTATTAACATTACATTTTTATAACATTTGAACAGAACATTAACTTTTTTGCTTACCAGTGATTTTTTTAATATTTTTTTACCTTTTATAGGACAAACCTCTCCTTTCCCATGGGACAATGTGCAAAGCGCAAATCGCCCAGAGATGTGGCGAAGTACATTATGCACTTTGTCCCAGGTGAAAGGAGAGGTTTGCAGCAGCTGTGAGTGAAAGGGCCCTAATAGCCCTGTGTGCCTGTCCTGTGGAACGCAATCCCTATGCTAAGTGTACCTGTGTGTGGTACTTCTGGAAACACTCCCCTAAGCATAGGGCAGGGTGGTCAGGGCAGTCAGGACAGAAATAGCGGGTGTCACGCCTTATTCCACTCCTGCTACAGACACGACATCTTTTTCGGGGTGACGCTTGGGTTGAGGTACCAGCAACGACACTGGGGAAATGTCGCTCGTGTAGACGGCTCACTACACTGGAGGTTGGGGCCATGGAACCTCCTGGATACAGGAGGTTCTCGATGATCTCTTCCTGAAATTTGAGGAAGGATCCTGTTCTCCCAGCCTTACTGTAGAGAACAAAACTATTATAAGCAGCCAATTGAATTAAATATACACAGACACCTTCTTATACCAGCGGTGGGACACTAAATAAGGAGCCAACATCTGGTCATTGAAGTCCACCCCTCCCATGAGCAAATTATAGTCGTGGACTGAGAGGGGCTTTTCAATGACACTAGTTGCTCGTTCTATTTGTATTGTCGTGTCTGCGTGAATTATTATTATTATTTATTATTATTATTATTATTTATTATTAAAGCGCTATTCATTCCATAGCGCTGTACATATGGTAAGCGGTGCACATACATAATACAGACAATTGCACTAATCATAAACAAGACAAGTTACAAACTGGTACAGAAGGAAAGAGGCCCCTGCCCGTGAGGGCTTACAATCTACATGGTATGGGAGAAGGAGACAGTAGGTGTGAGTTAAGTTGGTCATGGCGGTATAGAGGCAGCAGGGTCACTGGTTGTAGGCTTGTCTGAAGAGGTGGGTTTTCAGGTTTCTTTTGAAGGATTCCAATGTAGGTGAGAGTCTGATATGTTGGGGTAGCGAGTTCCAGAGTATGGGGGATGCACGGGAGAAATCTTGGAGTCGATTGTGGGAAGAGGCGATAGGAGGAGAGAAGGAGGTCTTGTGAGGATCGGAGAGTGCGTGTGGGGATGTATCGGGAAAGTAGCTCAGAGATGTAGGGAGGGGACAGGTTATGGACGGCCTTGTATGTATTTGTTAGTACTTTGAAGTGAATTCGCTGGGCAATGGGGAGCCAGTGAAGGGATTGGCAGAGGGGAGAGGCAGAGGAGTAATAGGGTGAGAGGTGGATTAGTCGGGCAGAAGAGTTGAGGATAGATTGGAGTGGTGCGAGAGTGCTAGATGGAAGGCCACAGAGGAGAATGTTGCAGTAGTCTAGGCGGGAGATAATGAGGGCATGTACAAGAATTTTTGCAGATTCAAAGTTAAGGAAAGCACGGATGCGGGAGATGTTTTTGAGTTGGAGGCGGCAGGTGGTGGAAAGAGCTTGGATTTGCGGTCGGAAGGAAAGTGCAGAATCCAAGGTCACTCCAAGGCAGCGGACTTTGTTGACCGGGGAGAGTGTGCAGCCATTGATCATGATAGACAGGTCTGTTGAGGGGGTTGAACAAGATGGGGGAAAGATTATAAATTCTGTCTTATCCATGTTAAGTTTTAGAAAGCGAGAGGCGAAGAAGGATGATATAGAAGATAGACATTGTGGGATTCGTGATAGTAAGGTGGTGATGTCTGGACCAGAGAGGTAGATTTGTGTGTCGTCAGTGTAGGAGTGATACTGAAAGCCATGGGACTCTATGAGCTGTCCCAGGCCAAAAGTGTAGATAGAGAAGAGCAGGGGTCCTAGGACAGAGCCTTGCGGGACACCAACAGAGAGGGAATGAGACGAGGAGGTGGTGCGAGAGTGGGAGACGCTAAACGTCCGGTTTGTGAGGTATGATGTGATCCAGAAGAGGGCCAGGTCGGTGATGCCAAGAGATGAGAGAGTTTGCAACAGAATGGAGTGGTCAACAGTGTCAAAGGCAGAGGACAGGTCAAGGAGAAGGAGGACAGAGTATTGTTTCTTGGTTTTGGCTGCCAGTAGGTCATTGGTGACTTTGGTAAGGGCAGTCTCGGTCGAGTGGTGGGGTCGGAAGCCAGATTGTAGGCGGTCAAGGAGGGAGCAGGAGGAGAGGTGGGAGGACAGTTCTGAATGGACATGTTGTTCAAGTAGCTTTGAGGCATACGGAAGAAGTGATATGGGGCAATAACTGGACAAGGAAGATAGGTCAAGTGAAGGCTTTTTGAGGATGGGTGTAATGGTAGCATGTTTAAAAGCAGAGGGGAAGACACAAGAGTTTAGTGATAGGTTGAAGAGATGAGTTAGGGTTGGGATAAACACTGTGGTGAGGTTAGGGATGAGGTGGGATGGGATTGGGTCAAGTGCACAGGTGGTCAGATGAGATTTGGAGAGTAGAGTGGAGAGTTTTTCTTCTGTAATGGTGGAGAAGCAGGTTTTGGGAGAAGAGGACCGAGCAGTTGTGTAGAGGGTCTGTGGGGACTGTGTAGTGAAGCTTTCCCTGATGTTGACTATCTTTTGTTTGAAATATTTGGCAAAGTCCTCAGCTGAGAAGAGAGGAGAGGGTGGGGGCGCTGGGGGACGGAGAAGGGAGTTAAAAGTGCTAAAAAGTTGTTTAGGGCTGTGTGACAGGGAAGATATGAGAGATGAGAAGTAGGCCTGTTTTGCATCAGCGAGTGAGGATTTAAATATGAGGAGGGATTGCTTGTATGCGGTGAAATGATCTTTAGAATGGGATTTCTTCCATTGCCGCTCAGCAGCCCTGGAAGCTTGTCTGAGTTTTTTGGTCAGGTTGGTGTGCCAGGGTTGTCTGTTGATTTTTCGGGTTTTGTTGTGTGTGAGGGGGGCAACAGTGTCCAGAGCTGTACTTATTGTGTTGTTATATAGGGTGGTAGCAGCTTCTGGGTCTTGGAAGGAGCATATGGTAGAGAGTGAGAGAAGAGAGTCAGAAAGCAAGCAAAAGTCAAGATGTTTAAGGTTCCTGCGGGGGTGTGTTAGTGTGTGGAGTGGGGGAGCAGCAGAAGAGACCAGTGAAGAGAAGGTGAGTAGGTTGTGGTCGGATAGGGGGAGAGGCGAATTAGAAAGGTTAGATAGGGAGCAGAGGCGGGTAAAGATCAGATCCAGAGTGTGACCATCTCTGTGGGTGGGAACTGAAGACCACTGTGATAGGCCGAAGGAGGAAGAGAGTGACAGGAGTTTAGAGGCGGCCGAGTGGCATGTGTCAATAGGGATGTTGAAGTCACCCATGATGATAGTGGGGATGTCGGCAGAAAGAAAGTGTAGTAGCCAGGTGTTAAAGTGGTCAAGAAAGATGGTGGCTGGGCCTGGAGGGCGGTAAATGACGGCTACTTGAAGGTTGGAGGGAGAGTAGATGCGAACAGAGTGTACTTCAAATGAGGTGAGCGTAATGGAGGGTGGCCGTGGAATTGGGCTGTAGGAGCAGGTGTCTGATAGGAGAAGACCAACTCCTCCACCATGTTTGCAGCCGGGGCGGGGGGTGTCAGTGAATTGAAATCCACTATAAGAGAGTGTAGCAGGGGAGGAGGAGGTGTCAGAGGGTGTCAGCCATGTTTCTGTGAGACCCAGAAAGGAAAGGTTTTGAGAGATGAACAGTTCATGAATGTATGACAGTTTGTTACAGACGGAGCGCGCGTTCCATAATGCTCCTGCAAGAGGAACCAAAGGAGCAGGGGTCAGAGGAATAGTTATTAGGTTTAAGGGGTTGCAGAAATTTGTTGAAGGAGATTTGTAGTGGGACATGGAGGTGATAGTGGGGATTTGCTGAGGGGGTCCTGGATTTGAAGAGATATCACCAGCAGTAAGGAGAAGCAGAGAAAGTGTTAATAGATGAGAATAAGAGAGGGCATGAGGCGTGTGTGTGTGTTTGGGAAGGAAGTGTTTTATGTTGGCAAACAGGTTTGTGCAAGCGGTCAGATGAGAAGGTAAAATGTAGGAAGAGATGAATAGTTCCTTGGTGGGTGAATGGATGTGGGGGTATTTCAGGAGGTGTTGGAAAAGTGGGAAGAGTAAGAGGAAAAATTGAAACATTGTTTGCATTAACTAATGTCTGTATTTACCTGTGGTCCCCTTCTGGTGTGAATGGAGGAGAGCATGTAAACATCACGCTTGTCTCTCCATTTCACAGCGAGCAGTTCTTCGTTACACAAGGCAGCCCTCTCCCCCCTTGCAAGACGGGTGGTAACGAGCCGTTGGGGGAAGCCCCGGCGACTAGGTCGCGCGGTGCCACAGCAGCCAATCTGTTCTAGGAACAAATGCCTGAAGAGGGGCACACTTGTGTAGAAATTGTCAACATAAAGATGCTACCCCTTGCCAAATAAGGGTGACACCAAGTCCCAGACTGTCTTCCCACTGCTCCCCAGGTAGTCAGGGCAACCGACCGGCTCCAGGGTCTGATCTTTACCCTCATAGATCCGTAATTTGTGGGTATAGCCTGTGGCCCTTTCACAGAGCTTATACAATTTGACCCCATACCCGGCACGCTTGCTTGGGATGTATTGTTTGAAGCCAAGGCGCCCGGTAAAATGTATAAGGGACTCGTCTATGCAGATGCTTTGCTCAGGGGTATACAAATCTGCAAATTTGGTGTTGAAGTGGTCTATGAGGGGCCGAATTTTGTGGAGCCGGTCAAAACCTGGGTGGCCTCTGGGACGAGAGGTGCTGTTATCACTAAAGTGCAGGAAACGCAGGATGGTCTCAAATCGTGTCCTGGACATGGCAGCAGAGAACATGGGCATGTGATGACCAATATGACCGCAATTCATGCTTTTTTGTCAGGCCCATGTTGAGGAGAAGGCCCAGAAAAATTTAAATTTCGGAAACTTGGACGGGTTTCCACCGGAAAGACTGGGCATAAAAGCTTCCCGGGTTGGCGGATATAAATTGAGTGACATACCGACTTGTTTCTGCCACGACTAAGTCCAAGAGCTCTGCAGTCAAGAACAGCTAAAAAAAAATCCCAGTGCCGAACCGATCTGAGCTGTCTCAACCCGAACTCCAGACTGGGCGGTGAAAGGGGGAACTATTGGTGCGGCTGAAGTTGGGGGCTGCCAATCAGGGTTTGCCAGCACCTCAGGGACTCTACGGGCCTGTCTGTGCGGTGGCTGAGACGGGGGAACTAATGCACGTGCCACCGTACCAGCTTCAACTGCCCGCCACTTCACCATGTTGTACGACAGTGCTGGTACTAGGTCCAGGATGGGCTGCGCTGCTAGTGTATGCCTCACCACGTAATCCGACAGCGCCAGCCCCACTCTGCTGCCCTTGAAGCGGATCCTGCGCAACCTGTGGTCTAGCAACATGGGGCCGGGTATGCCTGGTGCCATCAGGGACCTCAACCTCCTCGTCCGAACTTTGGGTCAGACTGCCACTGCTTTCTACAGGTTTATATTCTGACCCGCTAGATTCGTCAGATGAGGGTTCCCATTCCTCATCCGACTGGGTCAGAATCCTGTAGGCCTCTTCAGAAGAATACCCCTTATTTGCCATTTGGTCAACTAAATTTAGGGGGTATTCCCTGAGACTACCCAAGAAAAAAAAGCAAGCCTGTCTTACAAATGGGAGGCTAGCGAAGTACCGGAAGCCGCTGGGCTGCCTTTGATAAAAAAATATCAAAACAGATTTTTTTTATCGCCGCAGCGCTTGTAAAGTGATTGTGCAGTGATAAAAATAAAAATAAAAAAAAAGTTTTTGTCACTGCGGTGGGGCGGGCGTGGGTGAACGCACGTGTGGGCGACCGATCAGGCCTGATCGGGCAAACACTGCGTTTTGGGTGGAGGGCGAGCTAAGGTGACACTAACACTATTATAGATCTGACTGTGATCAGTTCTGATCACTTACAGATACTATTAAAGTACAAATGCTGATTAGCGATACGCTAATCAGCGAATCAGTGACTGCGGTGCGGTGGGCTGGGCGCTAACCGACGCTAACTACCTAACAAAGGGGCCTAAACTATCCTAAAACCTAACAGTCAATACCAATGAAAAAAAAAGTGAGTTTACACTGATCACTTTTTTCCCTTTCACTAGGTGATTGACAGGGTGATCAAGGGGTTAATTGGGGTGATGGGGGTGATCTGGGGCTAAGTGAAGTGTTTGGTGTGTACTCACAGTGATCTGTGCTCCTCTGCTGGGACCAACCGACGAAAAGGACCAGCAGAGGAGCACAGAAGCCATTTAACACATTATATTTATAAATATAATGTGTTAACTGGCTTGTGATTCGTTTTTTTGAAAATCATCAGCCTGCCAGCGACGATCATTGGCTGGCAGGCTGATGACGAACTTGTCCTTTAACTTTTGCCGGCCGGCGATGCGCATGCGCGGGCCGGCTGTGAGCGTAATCTCGCGTCTCGCGAGATGACGCATCGGCGCGTCAAGGAGGAATGAATCGACCGCCTCCGGAACGCAATCCTGCGTTAGGCGGTCCGGAGGTGGTTAATGACCATGATTTAAATTGATCTAATAAAGTTAGACCTTTTATTTTCAAAAAGTAGTACCCCTACAGGGATTTTCGGTTTTGTGACCGGTTGTTTATGAGCTTGTGACACTAGGCCGCGCATCAGGGTGAGGGTGCTTGCGAGGTGTCATGAAACTGTCCCAGGCTTTGGAGAGTGTTGCCCTGCCTCTGTTGGAACTGCTGTGTGTTCCCCTTGTCTCCCCTCCTCAGTTGGCCAAGGAACTACGGTGTCACGAGGGTGTCAAGAACCACGCCTGACTCAGTTATACCCGGGGTCAGGAAGTCGCAGCGGTTGGCTGCGCGCTCTATGTAAGATAGGGCTGTTTCCTTATGGTAGCTTTCTGGGTTTGCTTTGCAACCCTTTTGGCTCACTCAGGGATCCGTAGCTCTTTCTCCTCAGCTGTTCCTTGTCCAGCACTCCCAACCTCCTTATATTCCCCTCTCACACTTCTCTGGTTGCCAGATATAGAGCTTCCTGCCTGGACATCTATTCTGACCCTCTGGAGCTGTGTTGCTGCGTTCTCTGGTTGTTGGTCCAGAACGCTACCCTCCGGATCCCTGTTGGACCTTTGTGGTCTGCTGTGGTCGCCCACCTGGGTGTATGTGTTTGTCTGTATTGTCTGTCCTCTCCCTGGTGTTTCCCTCTTAGTGTCAGTGGTGCGGACTAGCGATCCCACCGGCCCGTTCACTATCTAGGGCTCATTTTAGGGAAAGCCAGGGTTTAGGCACGTGATCGCCGCACGGGTGAGGAACCCGTCTAGGGACGTCAGGGCAGTCAGGTGCCAGCCGCAAGGTGAGTCAGGGGTCACCACCTTTCCCTCTCCCTTGGGCAGGGCATTCCCTTTTCTCTCCCTGTGCGTGACGCCGGTCATTACATACGGACTCTGCCGCCAGCATTGTCAGATGGAAATGTTTGGAGCATTTTTTCAACAAGGATCTTCTGGTATTGCACCGTTGAGAGATGAAAAGTTCTCTTTGTAGCAGGGGTCGAGAAGGGTGAACAACCAGTAATCAGTGTTGTCTAAAATGCGTATAACGCGTGGGTCCCGGGAAAGGCAGCCTAACATGAAGTCAGCCATGTGTGCCAGAGTACCAACAGGCAAGACTTCGCTGTCGTCATCAGAGGATGAGGAGATTGAGAGTTATCCTCCTTTCTCCTCTTCTGCCCACCCACTTTAAACAGATGGAATTAAACTTCCATGGGTACTACCCTCTGTAGCAGAGGCAACCGTCTCCTGCTCCTCCTCCTCCTCCACTTCATCGTCTAATTCGTGCAGAGGAGACGAACGGAGGTTGGTCTGGCCATCACCCTGTGTAATGTCTTCCCCCATTTCCACATGCAAAGAGTCGTCCTTAATTGTGAGCAGCGAGCATTTGAGTAGGCACAGAAGTGGGAAGGTTACGCTGATAATAGCGTTATCACCGCTCACCAACTGTGTTGATGCCTCAAAGTTTCTTAAAACCTCACAGAGGTCAGACATCCATGCCCACTCCTCGCTTGTGAATAGCAGAAGCTGACTGGAAAGGCGACGACCATGTTGCAACTGGTATTCCACTACTGCCCTCTGCTGCTCACAAAGCCTGACCAACATGTGGAACGTAGAGTTCCAGAGCGTGCTTACGTCGCACAACAGCCGGTGAGCTGGCAATTTCAAGCGCTGTGCTGTTGCGTTGACAGACCAGCTGAAGCTGTCGATGACTTGCGCAAATGTGCACACAAATGGCGCACCTTCTCCAGTAACGTAGCTCAGGCAAATTGAGGTAGGTTTTCGGAAACAGCTGAACCACTAAGTTTAAGATGTGGGCTAGGCATGGGATGTGTGTGAGCTTGCCGAGCTCCAAAGCCACCATTAAATTATGGCCATTATCAGACGCAACCATGCCTAGTTCTAGGTTGTGTGGAGAGAGCAACAGTTCAGCCTGGTCTCTTATCCCCTGCCACAGCTTTGCGGCGGTGTGCTGTTTGTCCCCTAAGCATATCAGCTTCAGCACGGCCTGTTGCCGCTTCCCCACTGCAGTCCTACACTGCTTCCAGCTACCGACTGATGACTGACTGGTGCTGCACATGGATAATTCGGAGGTGGAAGTGGAGGAGAAGTGCTGGCGGAAACCCTGATCGACGTAGGGCCTGCAATCCTTGGCATCGGTAGCACCTGTGCCATCCCAGGGTATGACTCGCTCCCAGCCTCCACAACATTCACCCAGTGTGCCATCAGGGAAATGTAGCGTCCCTGGCCGAATGCACTTGGACATGTGTTTGTGGTTAAGTGGACCTTCCCAGTAACTGCATTGGTCAGGGCACGTGTGATGTTACGGGACACGTTTGTGTAAGGCGGACACGGCACACCTTGAAAAATAGTGGCGGCCGCCGAAATGAGGCTGTGGAAGGCCTCAGTGTCCACAAGCCTAAATGGCAACATTTCCAAGGCCAGCAATTTGGAAAGCTGCGCATTTAGTGCTGTGGCCTGTGAGTGGATGGCTGGGTATTTGCGCATGCGTTCAAATGCCTGGGGTAAGGACATTTGTATGCTGCGCTGGGACACGGAAGTGGATTTGGTCACTGATTGCGCTTGCGAAGGTCCAGGTGCAGGGCGGGAGGCATCCGGGCCTGCGCCTTCGACAGGGGATTGGCCAGCATGTAACACAGGGGAAGAGGAGGCAGTGGTGTGACCCGCATACACAGATTGTGGACCTAAGCGTTCGGCCCACCTATTAAGGTGCTTTGATGCCATGTGGCAGATTATGCTAGTGGTGGTGAGGTTGCTAGTGTTCACGCCCCTGCTCATTTTGTATGGCATAGGTTGCAAATTACAATTCTTTTGTCGTCCGCACTTTCCTAAAAAAAAAAAAGCGACAGACTTCGGAACACCTACCCCTTGGCAAGGGAGATTTCTGCAAGGGGGTGCTCCGGGGAACAATTGCTGGCCTGTTTGGTGTGGCCCACCTTCTCCCTTTTGCCACCCCACTGCCTCTTCCAGCCTGTTGCGGTGCAGCAGATCCCTTCCCCTCTGTACTGCTGTCCTCGCTCGGCTTTCCACCTTCCCAGGTTGGGTCAGTGACTTAATCGTCCACCACCTCCTCTTCCACCTCTTTGTCTCATCATTATCCATCTCATTAAACAGTAATTGCCGTTCCCCGTCTTCTTGTGATTGTGGATGCTCAAGAGTTTGGGCATCAGGGCACAAGATCTGTCCCTCTTCAAGCGTGCTTGGTGAAAGGGCCAAATCAAGTAATGGCGCTGAAAAGAGCTCCTCGGAATACCCAAGTGTGGGATCTCTTGTTTGCCCAGACTCTCCATGGTGGGAGGAAGGAGGATCAGGGTGAGGATTGGGTTAAGCAGACTCTTGGCTACTGAGACTGGACTTGGTGGAAGACAGGGCGGTGCTTAAGCGACTGGAAGCATTATCTTCTGCAATCCAACCGACCACCTGGTCGCACAGGTCTGACTTCAAGAGTGGTGTCCTGCACCGCCCTGCAAACTGGGACATGAAGCTAGGTATCAGAGGATTGTTTTTCTTGTGCTCTGGCAGCAGGCAGTTTCACCACACCCAGGGCCACGGCCGCTGCGTGCACCATCAGCATCACGGCCACTGCCCAGTCCCTTACTGCTCGCCTTCTTCATATTAAATGTTATATATGATTGAAAGTCTGTCACACGTACAGTAGTGTAGGATTTGAAAGTGTATGCGCAAACAAATTTAAAAAGGTATTTGGGATGTGGAAACGTCACACAGGAGATATCCTGCAGATCATGTCATGACTGTCACCAGCGGCTAATGAAAAATTACAGGGAATGTCACAGGTATTTGGGATGATGAAACATTCTACAGGAGAGGTACCACCGGTAATGTCATTGTACGCAGTGTCTATGCAAAAAAGTACACTGTATGTGACAGAAATTTTTGAAGCGCACACGTTACACTGCAGATGTGGCCCTGGTAATGTCACTGTCAGAAGCGGACACAGTCTATTGACAAAGTACACTGTATGTCACAGATATTATTTGGGATGCGCACACTTTACCCTGGAGATATGGGACAGCTAATGTCACTGTCTGCAGCGGACAGAGTCTACGGAAAAAGTACACTGACAGATAAATTTTAGAAGCGCACACGTTACACCAGGGGAGTGAGTTGCTAGGGTCTCAAAAGATTCGGGGCCCAAGCCGCAATGAATATGGCCCAATTCTCTAGGTCGACCAACTCACCCCTAAGCCCGCTATAGCTATACAGCAGCACGTACCTCTCACGTCCAGTTGCTCCCAGGTGACATCTTCTCTGATATAGATCTGCTCTGTCATCATCTTCATTCCATCCGGACAACTTCTCTCAGCCACTCCTCGTCTCTACAGAGTGTGATACACAGACATCTTAGCTTCCTCATTTTTCTGTACCCCTAAATACTATCCTGAAGAAAAATAAGTGCCCCCCATAGTAATAGTGCTCCTCATAGTCCCACCAATAGTAATTCCCTTCTAGAATGCCCTCATTAGTAATACTGCCCCCTACAGTGCCCCCAACTGTGATAATGCTCCCCAAGAGTGCCCCCATTAGTTGAAGAGCCCTCCAGTATTAATAATGCCCTTACAGAGCCCCTAGTAGAAATAAGGCCCCCCTATTGTTCCCCCAGTGGTAATAAAGCTATCTACTGACCCCTCAGTAGTATTAAGACCCCACAGTGCTCTTAGTAGAAATAATACAGATCTATAAGTCCCTCCTATAGAGCTCCCAGTAGTAATAAGAATGCCTAATGTCTCCTGCATTTAAAATGCCCCCACAGTGCCCCCAGTATTTATAATGCCCCCTACTGTTATAATGCTCACCCTGAAGTGATCCAGTATTTATATTGCCCCCTACTGTTGTAATGCTTGCCCTGAACCCCTTCCAGTATTTATAATGCCCCTATAGTTATATTCCTCCGTTTACTGTCCTCAAAAATTATAATTCCTTAGCCCCTCCACCATACAGTCCCATGTAAATAACATTATTTCCCTTCTCCGCCATAGAGTGCCATGTAAATACCATCACACCATCTCTCCAGCCCCCTCCAATATACAGTCCCATGTAAAGAACCTAACCCCCTCCCCAGTCGCCTTCAACATACAGTACAATGTAAATAACATCACCCCCTCAATATTGAGTCCCATGTAAACAACATCACTTCCTCCCCCAGTCACTTTCAACATACAGTCCCATGTAAATAAAATCACCCCCTCTCCAGCCACCTCCAACATGCAGTCCCATGTAAATCACATTACCCCTCGACATTCAGTCCCATGTAAATATCACTCCCTCCCACAGCCGCCTTCAACATATAGTTCCATGTAAACAATACCCTGCCCCAGCCCCCTCTAACATGCATTCCCATGTAAATAACACTCACTCAACTTTCAGTCCCATGTAAACAACATCACTCCACCCACTGTCCCATGTAAATAACTTCCCTCCCTTCAGCCCTAACATACAGTTCCAGTTAAATAACTATTACTCCCAACATTGCTCTGCCTCTCACACTGAGTAATCTACCCCTTCACTTACCTCTCCTCATGTAGAAGACCTCACACAGCTTCTTCCCAGGACTTCACTTCTGAACCGTCCTCTCGTGCACTGGTCACATGATGGTGACATCATCACAGTTCCTTTTCAGCTACTGCATTTAGCACTGATCACATGACCTGTGATGTCATCACAGGTCCTTCAGCTCTTGCAGGGCATTAGATTCAATTGTATTGCTGTCCTGAGAGTGGCAATACAGTTGTATCTAGCAGTCAGGCAGTACATTAGGGGCCTGGGACAAATCATCAGGGGCCCGGGCCCCGAATGTTTTAACCTAGCAACACCCCTGCGTTACACTGCAGATGTGGCGCTAGTAATGTCACTGTCTGCAGCAGACAGTCTACGGAAAAAGTACACTGTATATGACAGATTCTTTTGGGATGCGCACACTTTACACTGGAGATGTGGCGTAGCTAAGGTCGCTGTCTGCAGCGGCCTAACTATTGTACGCCATTTAGTGCAGGATGTGCTACAAATATTTATTGCTGCCGCACACAATAGTCCTTAGGACTTTTGGGTCTGTAAAGTTTTAGCTATTTAGCGCCAGTTGCGCTAAATATATAGATTGCTGCTGCCACTCACAATAGTACTTAAAAGGACTTTTGGGTCTCTGAAAAGTTTTGGTGGTAATAATATTCTTAAATCACTCCCTACACTGTCTGTCCCTTCATCAGCACAGCTCTCCCTGACTAAGAATGAGCCGAACATGCGTCATCGGGTGCTATACGCATTCCGGCAAGCCAATCACTGTAATTCCATCAGCCAACATGGCTACAGTGAGGGCAGTACTTACCTGCACGTTTATTGGCTAAGTATCAGCTAACAAACGTGCCGGGCGGAGACTCGAACATTGCGCTCGAGCACATGCTGTATTCGGCCGAATACTGCCATGTGCCGAGCATAGAGATGCTCGAGCTGAACAGGTGTTCAGCCGAGCATGCTCGATTATCACTAGTCATGATACTAACCCATCTGCCCTGATCCCACAGAAGAACTTTTGTAGGTCAAATTTTTGAACAACAATACTGTCTGCAATAGAAAAGTTATGCAACACAGTGCATCACAGCTTGCTGCACCTACTGCCTAGAGTGCTTTTGCAGACCTCCGACTGTCGAAAGTGCTTACAATGGGCATGTGAGCATCAGAACTGGACCATGGAGCAATAGAAGAAAGTGCCCTGGTGTGATAAATCACATTTTGTTTTACATTATGTGGACGGTGGTGTATATTTGTGTCACCTTGAGAAGAAATGGCAACAGTATGCACTATGTGATACTCTGGACTATCATCTGCTGGGAAACCTTGCGCTCTGGCATTAGTCATACAGCCTACATAAACATTGTTACAGATAATGTACACTCCTTCATGGCAATATTTTTCCTTAATATCAGTGGCCTATTTCAGCAAAATAGTGCCTGGCCACACTTAAAAAAAATTGTTCAGGAATTGTCTGAGGTACTAGACAAAGAGTTTAAGGCAAGCATGTCAAACTCAAAGGCTAACATGGGCCAAAAAAACTAAATTTAAGTTTATGTGGGCCGCATCAAAAAAAAATAAAAAAATCGTACATTTTCATAGAACAACATTGTTGTTTCATGACTGCTGACCCCCAACATCCCGTTGCCCAATAACACAAGTGAGACCTATATATATACAAATATTAAACTTCACTATAAGACGCACCTAGGTTTTTGAGGAGGAAAATAAGAAAAAAATATTTTTAACCAAAAGTTGTGCTTTTGGTGGGCTTTGAATTAATGGTGGTCTGTGCATGACACTATTATGGGGGATCTGTGGATGACGCACTGTCATGTGGGGGATCTGTGGATGGCACTGTTATTGGGGACCTGTGGATGGCACTGTTATGGGGGATCTGTGGATGGTGCTGTTATGGGGGATCTGTGGATGGCACTGTTATGGGGATCTTTGGATGGCACTGTTATGGGGGATCTGTGGATGGCATGGTTATGGGGGATCTGTGGATGGCACTGTTATGGGGATCTGTGGACAGAGGCGGCTCTAGACTTTGTGAGGCCTTAGGCGAAACTCGAACATGAGGCCCCCACGAACACAAGATATGCAAGCGCTAATAAAGATTAACTACAAACAAAAACACTTGGTATAATATCCTTAGTCTGTCTATTAGGCTACTTTCACACTAGCATTCGGGGCTCCGCTTGTGAGTTCCGTTTGAAGGGGCTCACGAGCGGCCCCGAACGCATCCGTCTGGCCCTAATGCATTCTCAGTGGAGGCGGATCCGCTGAGAATGCATCAGTCTGCCAGCGTTCAGCCTCCGCTCAGCGAGCGGACACCTGAACGCTGCTTGCAGCGTTCAGGTGTCCGCCTGGCCGTGCGGAGGCGAGCGGATCCGTCCAGACTTACAATGTAAGTCAATGGGGACGGATCCGTTTGAAGATGACACCATATGGCTCAATCTTCAAACGGATCCGTCCCCATTGACTTTCAATGTAAAGTCTGAACGGATCCGCTCAGGCTACTTTCAGACTTAGAAAATTTTCTAAGTTATAATGCAGACGGATCCGTTCTGAACGGATGCAAACGTCTGCATTATAGGAGCGGATCCGTCTGATGAAACATCAGACGGATCCGCTCTGAACGCTAGTGTGAAAGTAGCCTAAGGCTACATGTCCCCCTCCATGAGGCTGGCAGCACATCTTAGGCTACTTTCACACTAGCGTTCAGAGCGGATCCGTCTGATGTTTCATCAGACAGATCCGCTCCTATAATGCAGACGTTTGCATCCGTTCAGAACGGATCCATCTGCATTATAACTTAGAAAAATTTCTAAGTGTGAAAGTAGCCTGAACGGATCCGTCCAGACTTTACATTGAAAGTCAATGGGGGACGGATCCGTTTGAAGATTGAGCCATATTGTGTCATCTTCAAACGGATCCGTCCCCATTGACTTCCATTGTAAGTCTGGACGGATCCGCTCGCCTCCGCACGGCCAGGCGGACACCCGAACGCTGAACGGAGCGGAGGCTGAACGCTGCCAGACTGATGCATTCTCAGCGGATCCGCCTCCACTGAGAATGCATCAGGGCCGGACGGCTGCGTTCGGGGCCGCTTGTGAGAGCCTTCAAACGGAGCGCACGAGCGGACACCTGAACGCAGGTGTGAAAGTAGCCTTACGCATCCTACCTCCCCCCCCCCCAAATTGCGCTGTAATTGTGCTGCCAGGCAAGCCTCATGGAGGGGGACTGAGAAATGTGCAATTGGGAGGGTGGGGGGGGGGGGGGGAATGTAAGATGTGCTGCCAGGCAAGCCTCATGGAGGGGGTTTAGGGGACTGAGAAAGGCCCCCCCATTTCACATTTCTCAGTCCCCTAGACCCCCTCCATCATGGGGCTTGCCTTGCAGCAACATCTTACCCCCCCCCCCCCCCCAATGCACATTTCTCAGTCCCCAACTTATTCTCTCTCTTAATATCAGATCAGGCGACAGCCAGGGAGGAGGGGTACAGCGGCCAGCAGGACAGGGAGTGGGACACACACCTGACCACCTTGGTCCTTGGAGGATTCTAATTCTTCCACAATCCACAGTGACAGACAGTCCAGTGAGTCCACCACCACTGACACTGTCTTCAGGGTTGCGCTGGCGGCAGCCAGAACAGTTGGGTCGGCGTCGGATCACCGGACAACAGACACAGGCACACAGCCGGTGGCGGTGAGGTGAGATGGCGCTTCTTCTCTCCCTGCGCAGCGCTCTGAGGGAAGGGGGCGTGTCTGCTGTTGCATAGAGACGTGCCTGTGCGGCGGCGCGCTCTGAGCCGGCCAGCAGCCTCTGCTCTCTTAACTGCCTCACGTCCGCCCATAGGATATAAACGTCCTATGGGTGGACGTCTATTTCTGACAGCACGTTTTAAAACGTCCTGTCAGAAATAGCAGCTGCACGCTAATCGTGCAGCTGCTGATCGGGTTGCCCGCTGTCAGTGACAGCAGGGCAACCCAGAGATAAGGCAGGGACAGTGCCCAGGTGTCCCTGCCTTCACGATCGCTGCAGACACAGCGCTCACCGAGCGCTGTGTCTGCAGAGCAGGAAGCGCTGTGCGCTTCCTGTTCCGGCCCGGCGGTCATGTGACCGCCGGGACCGGAGAGTCCAGGGGCTGTGTGAGGTCTCTCAGAGACCTCGATCAGCCCTGCTGTGAGGCTGTACAGCGCAGGATTGCTGCTGTACAGCCTCTATAGGGGTGCATTTCCACTGTAACTGGGGCTACTATGTCAGCCCCAGTTACAGGAGAAATCAACAGTGAAAAAAAAATAAAAAAGTGAAGTAAATGTCCCCCAGAGGTCTTGTATGACCTTATGGGGGACGAAAAGTGTAAAATAAAATAAAAATAAAATAAAGTGTTGAAAAAAAAAAATAAAAAAAAGGTTCACATGTAAAAAAAAAAAAAATCCCAAGTAAGGAATAAAAAAAAAAAAAAAAAATAGAAAAAATAAAATAGACATATTTAGTATTGCCGCGTCCGTAAAAACCAGCTCTATAAAAATATCACATGACCTAACCCCTCGGGTGAACACCGTAAAAAATAAATTAAAAAAACTGTGTCAAAACAAGCAATTTTTGTCACCTTGCATCACAAAAGGTGCAACACCAAGTGATCAAAAACGCGTATGTCCCACAAAATGGTACCAATAAAACCGTCACCTCATCCCGCAAAAAATGAGCCCCTACATAAGAAAATCTCTCAAAAAATAAAAAAACTATAGCTCTTAGAACATGGAGACACTAAAACATCATTTTTTTGGTTTCAAAAATGCTATTATTGTGTTAAAGTGAAACAAATAAAAAAAAGTATACATATTAGGTATTGCCACGTCCGTAAAAACCAGCTCTATAAAAATATCACATGACCTAACCCCTCGGGTGAACACCGTAAAAAATAAATAAAAAAAACTGTGTCAAAACAAGCAATTTTTGTCACCTTGCATCACAAAAGGTGCAACACCAAGTGATCAAAAACGCGTATGTCCCACAAAATAGTACCAATAAAACCGTCACCTCATCCCGCAAAAAATGAGCCCCTACATAAGAAAATCTCTCAAAAAATAAAAAAACTATAGCTCTCAGAACATGGACACATTAAAACATAATTTTTTGTTTTCAAAAATGCTATTATTGTGTAAAACTTTAATAAATGAGAAAAAGTATACATATTAGGTATCGCCACGTCCGTAACAATCTGCTCTATAAAAATGTCACTTGACTGAACCCCTCAGGTGAACGCTGTAAAAATAAATAAATAGAAACTGTGCTAAAACAACCAATTTTTTGGTCACCTTGCCCCATAAAGTGTTATAATGAATGATCAAAAAATCATATGTACCCAAAAATAGTACTAATAAAACTGGCACCTTATCCCCTAGTTTCCAAAATGGGGTCACTTCTTGGGAGTTTCTACTGTAAGGGTGCATCAGGGGGCTTCAAATGGGACATGGCATCTAAAAACCATGTGGAGTTCCTTTCCTTCTGCGCCCTGCCGTGTGCCCATACAGCAGTTTACGACCACATGTGGGGTGTTTCTGTAAACCGCAGAATCTGGGTAATAAATATTGAGTTTTGTTTGGCTGTTAACCATCGATGTGTTAAAGAAAAAAATTGATTAAAATGGAAAATCTGCCAAAAAAGTGAAATTTAAAAATTTGATCTCCATTTTCCTTTAATTCTTGTGGAACGCCTAAAGGGTTAACAAAGTTTGTAAAATCGGTTTTGAATACCTTGAGGGGTGTAGTTTCTACAATGGGGTCATTTATGGGGGTATCCACTATGTAGGCCCCACAAAGTGACTTCAGACCTGAACTGGTCCTTATAAAGTGGGTTTTGGCAATTTTCTTACAAATTTGAAGAATTGCTTCTAAACTTCTAAGCCTTCTAACGTCCTAAAAAAATAAAATGACATTTCCAAAATGATGCTAACATAAAGTAGACATATGGGAAATGTTAAATAATAACTATTTTATGAGTTATCACTTTCTGTTTTGAAAGCAGAGAAATTGAAATTTAGAAAATTGCGAATTTTTCAAATTTCTGGGTAAATTTGGGATTTTTTCATAAATAAAGGTGAAATATTTTGACTCAAATTTATGACTATCATGAAGTACAATGTGTCACGAGAAAACAATCTCTGAATGACTTGGATAAATAAAGGTGTTCCAAAGTTATTACCACATAAAGTGAGATATGTCAGTTTTGCAAAATTTGGCCTGGTCAGGAAGGGGGCAAAGGGCCCAGATGGGAAGTGGTTAAAGAGGCAGAGAGCAGAGGGGCTCGAGCGGCCTGGCCGCGGCGGCTCGTCTTAACTTAGTTACTACTAGTGTGTGTGTGTCTTAGGTGACGGGTCCGTCCGGTCCGGAGGAGCAGACAATTAAATTGCGGCGGTGTCAGGTGCTGGTGGGAGCCAGAGCGAGGCCCCCACCAGCGCGAGGCCTTAGGCGGCTGCCTAAGTGGCCTAATGGAAGAGCCGCCTCTGTCTGTGGATGGTACTGCTATGGGGTGGGATATCTGTGGATGGCATTGTTATGGGGTGGGGGGATCTGTGGATGGCATTGTTATGGGGTGGGGGATCTGTGGATGGTGCTGTTATGGGGGATCTGTGGATGGCATTGTTATGAGGTGGGGGATCTGTGGATGGAACTGTTGTGGGGTGGGATATCTGTGGATGGTACTGCTATGGGGTGGGATATCTGTGGATGGCATTGTTATGAGGTGGGGGGATCTGTGGATGGAACTGTTATGGGGGGATCTGTGGATGACACTTCTATATGTCATCCACAGATCCCCCTCATAACAGTGTCCCCCAATACACCGGCCCTCTGCTCACCGAAGTATTTATAAACGTGAATCCTTATCCTGTTATTAAGTTGAACTAACGCTGCGCTCTCCCATGTTCCCATGTTCCCCTGTATCCCCACAGCACTTACGAACACGCTTCCATAGCAGGCAGAGCGGACGGCAGCAGTAACGTCACTCACTGACGTCGCGCGTCTGCTCCGCCTGCTTCATTCATAAAGTGGGCGGAGCAGGCGCTCGACGTCAGTGAGTGACGTTACTGCTGCCGTCCGCTCTGCCTGCTATTGAAGCTTAAGTAAGTGCTGTGGGGATACAGGGGAACATGGGAGAGGGCAGCGTTAGTTCAACTTAATAACAGGATAAGGATTCACGTTTATAAATACTTTGGTGAGCGGCGGGTCCCGGTGTAAGAGTACAGTGACTGCACCGGGCCCCGGCCCTAGTTACGGACTCCAGCCCCTCCTCTCTCCCGGTTCATACATAGCAGTCTGCGATGCTGCATCTTTGCCGGGCCGCAAAGATATTCATTGCGGGCCGCATGTTTGACACCCATGGTTTAAGGTGTTGATTTAGCCTCCAAATTTCCAAATTCCCACGATCTCAATCCAATAGAGCATTTATGGAATCTTACAGCACTTAAAAGGGCCTGCTGCAAAAATGTTGTGCCAGATAGTACTTGACACCTTCAGAGGTCTGCCTTGATAAGGGAGAGCTGCTTTGGTGGCACGAAGAAGACCTACACAATATTAGATAGTAAATTTTAATGTTCTGGCGGATCAGTATAAAATTGTGCGCTTTTTTCTTCCATGTACAGGTGAAACTCGAAAAATTTGAATATCGTGCAAAAGTCCATTTATTTCAGTAATGCAAATTAAAAGAAATTGCATTAATACAGCTTGAAATTAGAATTTTGTGAAAAGGTTCAATATTCTAGGCTCAAAGTGTCACACTCTAATCAGCTAATTAATCCATATCCCCTGAGCAAAGGGTACCTCAAAATTGAGACTATGGGGTTTCATAAGCTATAAGCCATAATCATCCAAATTATAACAAATAAAGGCTTGAAATATCTCGCTTTGCATGTAATGAGTCTATCTCATATGTAAGTTTCACCTTTTAAGTTGCATTACTGAAATAAATGACCTTTGCACGATATTCAAATTTTTCGAGTTTCACCTGTATATTTTTCGATTTATTCACTTTCAGAATCCATGAGCATCCAAAATAGAAAAGAGTTAAAGGGTTGACATAGGTCCCAGGGACCTGCTTTTTATAAATTTTATAAAACATTAAGGCCTCATTCACACGGGCGAGTTTTCCGCGCGGGTCCAATGCGTGGGGTGAACGCATTGCACCCGCACTAAATCCGGACCTATTCATTTCTAAGGGGCTGTGCACATGAGCAGTGATTTTCACGCATCACTTGTGCATTGCGTGAAAATCGCAGCATGCTCTATATTGTGCGTTTTTCACGCAACGCAGGCCCCATAGAAGTGAATGGGGCCGCGTGAAAATTGCAAGCATCCGCAAGCAAGTGCAAATGCGGTGCGATTTTCACGCATGGTTGCTAGGAGATGATCGGGATGGGGACCCGATCATTATTATTTTCCCTTATAACATAGGAATGGAGGGGTTTGAATTTTTTTTTTTTAATAATTAAACTCACCTTATCCACTTGTTCGCGCTGCTCGGCTTCTCCTTTTTTCTTCTTTGATGACCTGGGGGGAAAAGGACCTTTGGTGACGTCACTGCACTCATCACATGGTCCATCACATGATCCATCACCATGGTCACAAAAATGGTTCCAATTTTAGGCCACTAAAGGGGTGGAGCAGAAAGTGGAGTAACATCTTAAGACATAATTGACAAGATGCAACAAATATAGATATCTACTTTTCTTTGGGAAACACTTGCATTTGCAGTGCACATTGTTATCAGAATGTGGTTTCCTACTTCTCGCATCGCCTGCCGCTTTCCATTTCCTAGTTCCTCTCGACACACAGAATATAATGGCTCAGCTAATCATTGGCTGAAGCAAGGACCTCCCCCCCCCCCCCCCCCCCCCCAAACCAGTGATTGGCTGAGAGTCATTTCCTGGGTGTTGAGAGGGACTAGGAAGTAGAGAGCGGTAGGTAACCCGAGAAGTGTCAGAACATAAGTTGAGGGGGCTTGGTGCGGTGTTGCTTCTTATATTTTTTATACCCCCTTGGATAATTTGATTACTAGTAGAAACCTTAAAGGGGGTTTGTTCAGCCAGTAATATATCTAATCAGCGGGGTCCAATTCCCTGCACCCCTGATCAGCTGTTTGAAGTGTGAGTGCCACTTTCTCTTCTAGAGGACACTGCCGGTAGTCTTGAAAGTCTCGGTGGCGCAGTGTAATTACTAATAAAGTACTTGCACCGCCACTGCAAGTGAGAAGACGTGCAGTGTAATCTTGAAGAGTAGAAAAAACTTTTATCCAGCTCACCTTGGTATGGTATATAGTCCCGGCTCCAGAGGCCCTGGGGGAGTGTTCCCGTAACAGGCAGAAAACAAATTGGAAGAAGGATTCTGGAGACAAATAAAGGTCCTCTTTTCAGCTCTTCTTTATTGAATATTTCTTAAAACCGACATAGTCACTGTCCCCACCCGAAACGCGTCAGCGACCATGCCGTGGGGACAGTGACTATGTCGGTTTTAAGAAATATTCAATAAAGAAGAGCTGAAAAGAGGACCTTTATTTGTCTCCAGAATCCTTCTTCCAATTTGTTTTAATCTTGAAGAGGAAGCAGTACTAGCACGAGCGCCACCTCCTTTTAACACAGGTGATCATTGGGGGTGTCGAGAATCCGATCAGATATCATTGACCTATGTTTGCAGATATGCATTCTTAAAAAAAAAAAGATAGGTCGATTGATTTTCCCCCCCAAGGCAGAACTTCGTTTCTAGGCCTTGATGCAAGCCTAAAATAATGTCCCTCAACTTTACATGCAATTTATAGCACTGGCATTCTCATACAGTCAGGTCCATAAATATTGGGACATCGACACAATTCTAACATGTTTGGCTCTATACACCACCACAATGGATTTGAAGTGAAACGAACAAGATGTGCTTTAACTGCAGACTGTCAGCTTTAATTTGAGGGTATTTACATCCAAATCAGGTGATAGGTGTAGGAATTACAACAGTTTGCATTTGTGCCTCTCACTTGTTAAGTTACCAAAAGTAATGGGACTGAATAATAATCATAAATCAAACTTTCACTTTTTAATACTTGGTCTTCAGTTCCTGCTTGTTCTTGGGGCATTTTCCCTTCAGTCTTGTCTTCAACAAGTGAAATGCATGATCAATCGGATTCAGGTCAGGTGATTGACTTGGCCATTGCATAACATTCCACTTCTTTCCCTTAAAAAACTCTTTGGTTGCTTTTGCAGTATGCTTTGGGTCATTGTCCATCTGCACTGTGAAGCGCCGTCCAATGAGTTCTGAAGCATTTGGCTGAATATGAGCAAATCATATTTCCCGAAACACTTCAGAATTCATCCAGCTGCTTTTGTCAGCAGTCACATCATCAATAAATACAAGAGAACCAGTTACATTGGCAGCTATACATGCCCACACCATGACACTACCACCACCATGCTTCACTGATGAGGTGGTATGCTTAGGATCATGAGCAGTTCCTTTCCTTCTCCATACTCTTCTCTTCCCATCACTCTGGTAGTATTGGTCTCATCTGTCCATAGGATGTTGTTCCAGAACTGTGAAGGCTTTTTTAGATGTCATTTGGCAAACTCTAATCCTGCCTTCCTGTTTTTGAGGCTCATCAATGGTTTACATCTTGTGGTTAACCCTCTTTATTTACTCTGGTGAAGTCTTCTCTTGATTGTTGACTGACACATACACCTACCTCCTGGAGAGAGTGTTCTTGATCTGGCCAACTGTTGTGAAGGGTGTTTTCTTCACCAGGGAAAGAATTCTTCGGTCATCCACCACAGTTGTTTTCCGTGGCCTTCCGGGTCTTTTGGTGTTGCGGAGCTCACCGATGCGTTCCTTCTTTTTAAGAATGTTCCAAAAAGTTGTTTTGGCCACGCCTAATGTTTTTGCAATCACTGATGGGTTTGTTTTGTTTTTTCAGCCTAATGATGGCTTGCTTCATTGATGGTGACAGCTCTTTGGATCTCATCTTGGGAGTTGACAGCAACAGATTCCAAATGCAAATAGCACACTTGAAATGAACTCTGGGCCTTTTATCTGCTCATTGTAATTGGGATAATAAAGGAATAACACACACCTGGCCATGGAACAGCTGAGAAGCCAATTGTCCCATTACTTTTGGTCGCTTAACAAGTGGGAGTCACATATGCAAACTGTTGTAATTCCTACATCGTTCACCTGATTTGGATGTAAATACCCTCAAATTAAAGCTGACAGTCTGCAGTTAAAGCACATCCTGTTAGTTTCATTTCAAATCTATTGTGGTGGTGTATAGAGCCAAAAATGTTAGAATTGTGTCGATGTCCCAATATTTATGGACCTGACTATTTACTCTCCCCTTAAGATAGATCCAACATTTAAATTGCAGCAGTCTCTGCGTTCACTGTTATGGAAATATGTTGCATGCCAAGTGTTGTCCAAAAAAACTGCAGAAAAATTGTTTCCTTTACATCCAGTAAAACCAGTCTGGTATTACAGGCCTAAAATCCACAAATCAATGGTAGATCCAGGGCGACCGATAGTTGGAGGTATCGGGTCTCTTACCGAACCCCTATCCTAGTACTTAGACTGGTTACTACGCCCTTTACTGCTAGGCGTTCCTTCCTTTTTAGAGGACACCAATGATTTTCTGGAAGCACTTAGAGAGACCACATGGCAAAAGGGTTATTCACTTGCAACAATTGACGTTGAAAGTTTATACACAAATTCCCCAAGATCTAGGTGTAGCAATTGTTGGAGACTTATTGACCAAAATAGGAAAGGATAAACCTTACACTGAGTTTGTCACTGAAGCATTGTCCTTTGTGTTAAAAAACAACACGTTCATGTTTAATAAGCAATGGTATAGTCAAACATCTGGAACTGCTATGGGGACACCAGTCTCCTGTACTTTTGCAAACTTATTCCTAGCCCAATTTGAAGAGAGATACATATTTACTATCAATAACCCCTTTGTACAGCACATCAAAAGCTTTTTTAGATACATCGACGATTTATTTATTATTTGGGGAGGGGATCGAGATTTAGTTTGTTTGTTCAGTATTTAAATGACAATAATATGAACATGAGCTTCACTAGTAAGATAGAAGAACAGGCTATTGAATTCCTAGACGGCCAAGTTTGGATTATCAATGAGGAAATTGATACTACCATATATAGAAAACCCAGCTCGACGAACTCTTATTTGCACTATGACCGCTTTCACCGGCCACACGTAGCTGCAGCTGTCCCATATGGTCAATTTGTCAGACTTGCAAGGATCATCAAAAACGATAGAGTTTGAGAATCAGAGTAGAGATCTCAAAAATAGATTCATGCAACGTGGATATCCGCCTCTCTTGATTGATAAAGCTTATGATAAAGCATATGCACGCAGGCTAAGTAAAGATATATGGAAAAAGAAGAAAAAGAAAAAAACACATTACAGTGAAATACCGCAAGATACTAAGGCAGTGTTCACATTTGAATATTCTCCCATGGCCCAAACCATCAAAAATGCCATCTTAAACAATTGGCATATGCTCCAGCGAGATGAGCAATTAATCGATAGTGATAAACAAACAGATTGTTAGCTTTAAGAGAGCGAAAACTATAGGAGATATTGTGACCAGCAGTAATCTTCCAGATACAAGCCATACTTGGTTAGATAGATGGAGTCCCATGGGAAACTTCAAATGTGGGCACTGCGCAATGTGTAACATAATGCGCACGGGGAAACAAGTCCAGATAGGACATATAACACACACTATTAAGCAATTTATTAATTGCAAGTCAGGTTATGTAGTGTATGCGATTTTTTGCCCATGCGAAAGATTTTATATCGGTAAAACCCATAGACCCCTATACACTGCGTGCAGAATTATTAGGCAAATGAGTATTTTGACCACATCATCCTCTTTATGCATGTTGTCTTACTCCAAGCTGTATAGGCTCAAAAGCCTACTACCAATTAAGCATATTAGGTGATGTGCATCTCTGTAATGAGAAGGGGTGTGGTCTAATGACATCAACACCCTATATTAGGTGTGCATAATTATTAGGCAACTTCCTTTCCTTTGGCAAAATGGGTCAAAAGAAGGACTTGACAGGCTCAGAAAAGTCAAAAATAGTGAGATATCTTGCAGAGGGATGCAGCACTCTTAAAATTGCAAAGCTTCTGAAGCGTGATCATCGAACAATCAAGCGTTTCATTCAAAATAGTCAACAGGGTCGCAAGAAGCGTGTGGAAAAACCAAGGCGCAAAATAACTGCCCATGAACTGAGAAAAGTCAAGCGTGCAGCTGCCAAGATTCCACTTGCCACCAGTTTGGCCATATTTCAGAGCTGCAACATCACTGGAGTGCCCAAAAGCACAAGGTGTGCAATACTCAGAGACATGGCCAAGGTAAGAAAGGCTGAAAGACGACCACCACTGAACAAGACACACAAGCTGAAACGTCAAGACTGGGCCAAGAAATATCTCAAGACTGATTTTTCTAAGGTTTTATGGACTGATGAAATGAGAGTGAGTCTTGATGGGCTAGATGGATGGGCCCGTGGCTGGATTGGTAAAGGGCAGAGAGCTCCAGTCCGACTCAGACGCCAGCAAGGTGGAGGTGGAGTACTGGTTTGGGCTGGTATCATCAAAGATGAGCTTGTGGGGCCTTTTCGGGTTGAGGATGGAGTCAAGCTCAACTCCCAGTCCTACTGCCAGTTTCTGGAAGACACCTTCTTCAAGCAGTGGTACAGGAAGAAGTCTGCATCCTTCAAGAAAAACATGATTTTCATGCAGGACAATGCTCCATCACACGCGTCCAAGTACTCCACAGCGTGGCTGGCAAGAAAGGGTATAAAAGAAGAAAATCTAATGACATGGCCTCCTTGTTCACCTGATCTGAACCCCATTGAGAACCTGTGGTCCATCATCAAATGTGAGATTTACAAGGAGGGAAAACAGTACACCTCTCTGAACAGTGTCTGGGAGGCTGTGGTTGCTGCTGCACGCAATGTTGATGGTGAACAGATCAAAACACTGACAGAATCCATGGATGGCAGGCTTTTGAGTGTCCTTGCAAAGAAAGAAGGCTATATTGGTCACTGATTTGTTTTTGTTTTGTTTTTGAATGTCAGAAATGTATATTTGTGAATGTTGAGATGTTATATTGGTTTCACTGGTAAAAATAAATAATTGAAATGGGTATATATTTGTTTTTTGTTAAGTTGCCTAATAATTATGCACAGTAATAGTCACCTGCACACACAGATATCCCCCTAAAATAGCTAAAACTAAAAACAAACTAAAAACTACTTCCAAAAATATTCAGCTTTGATATTAATGAGTTTTTTGGGTTCATTGAGAACATCGTTGTTGTTCAATAATAAAATTAATCCTCAAAAATACAACTTGCCTAATTCTGCACTCCCTGTATGTGCGATTCAGAGAACATAAAAGATCGATCGTTACAGGTATTGGAGCTACACGTCTTACAGAACATATTAAAGATGAACATCAGGGTAATAAAGAAGTGTTAAAATGTGCAGGGATCGAGAGAGTTAATCTACCAGCCAGAGGTGGGGACAGAAAGCGCATTTTATTGCAACGAGAAGCACACGGGATTATTAAAAGTAATGCCATGGGAGGTTTAGGCTTCAATGACAAAAACGATCTTGCTGTCTTTGTATGATTTTAAAGTTTTATATGTATATGAAGGTGATCCGAATATTTGATTGATTGATGCACCTGTTTAGCAGTGACGTGCAGGGAGGAGACAGGTATATTGGACGCTCCCCTTTCACGTCACAGTAGGCTCGACAAAGCGCGATTGTAGCGCGAAACGGCTGTTGCCTTTCCTTTTGCTATATGTGACCCACACCCGCTATGTTTCAAACATATAAATAAAGCTATGATTTAACGAAGATTCGGTGAGTGCCTCCTTTTTTCTCTTTTTTTCTTCTACCGTTGATAACATTCAGCTACTTACCTAGGCAGAGCACCACTCGATTTTTTCTATGGACGCTGAGAATTAGCCATCTGCACCATACCGCGCAGTAGTGCCGAATGTGTTCTCTTTTTACTTTTATTCAATTGTGTACCTACTGGAGAGTGTTCTTGATCTGGCCAACTGTTGTGAAGGGTGTTTTCTTCACCAGGGAAAGAATTCTTCGGTCATCCACCACAGTTGTTTTCCGTGGTCTTCCGGGTCTTTTGGTGTTGCTGAGCTCACTGGTGCGTTCCTTCTTTTTAAGAATGTTCCAAACAATTGTTTTGGCCACGCCTAATGTTTCTGCTATCGATGTAAATGCCCTCAAATTAAAGTTCATTATCGGGGGTCTTATGAGATAGGGTCACACATCGATTTTCAGCTTTTGAGTGAAATAAGACTAAAAGGGAACATGTCACCTGGATTTTGGGTATAGAGCTGAGGACATGGGTTGCTAGATGGCCGCTAGCACATCTGCAATACCAAGTCCCCATAGCTCTGTGTGCTTTTATTGTGTAAAAAAAACGATTTGATACATATGCAAATTACCCTGAGAGGAGTTAGAGCTTGAAAATATGACTCTTCTCTGGTCACACAAGTAAGTATGACTCTTTTATGTTAATTTGCATATGTATCAAATCGTTTTTTTACACAATAAAAGCACAGAGAGCCATTAAAATAAATGGGACCTGCCGCGAACTTGCGGTTCACGAACATTTGATCGCGTTCGCAAACCGTCCCGGCAGATGTTCGTTCATCAATACCTAGCGCCTTCTGACTTCTCTCCCTGCACTAAGTACACTGGAAAATGGTAGAATCCAAGATGGCTGAGGCTATTTATAGGGCTGTGACATCACAGGGCTGGATGGCTGCTGATTGGCTGCATGCATGGCATTATGGGTGATCCCGCCTTCCCAGAGTTCCTTGCTCCATGTCCTCACAAGTGCAGCAGCCATTTTAGGAAAAAATGCAATTTGTTACCATGAAGCGTGAGGAAATTCGAATTTAGTGCGAATCGAATAAAACCTGAAATTCTGATCGAATTCCACTTCGTTAACTTCGATTTGCTCATCTCTAGTGGTAATGAATCACATTTTTTTTTTCTAAATGGCTACTGCACGTGTTACATGTAAGACATGGAACAAAGAACTCTGGGAACGAGGGATCACCCACAATGCCATGCCATGCAGCCAATCAGCAGCCAGCCAGCCCCTGTGATTTCCCAGCCCTATAAATAGCCTCAGCCATCTTGGATTCTGCCATTTTCCAGTGTACTTAGTGCAGGGAGAGATGTCAGCAGATGTTAGGAACAGTGCTAGGAAAGGCTTAATTGTGCTGAAAAAACTATTTACAATTTCAGGGAAAGACTATTCAAGGTGTAGGGAAAGGATAGGGAGGCATTATCTATACTATAAAAGGAGAACAGGGTACAATAGGAGAGTGTACAGCCTGGGTAATAGGAGCAATTCTATAACACCTTGCTACACTAATTGGGGATCCAAATTGCAGTTATACTGCTGCTTTTAGGTTGTTTGCACTATATGATACATCAGTAATTCCAGCAAACCTTGCTTGTTATTGGGGTGCAAGTGCTGTGAGAGACCGAAGTATTCCCCTGTGTAACTTTGATGTTAGTCAGTGGCAGCTCATGCATGACACCTGCCATTTGCTCTGGCCCTTTGAGGAGGCCACTTTATGACCAGAATTACGGGATGAACATTCCACTGATTCATGTCCTGGAACAGATGCTGCTAAATCTGGCTGGCCAGGGACAGGAGACGTGGAGACTACATCTCACGGGCACATGAGCCCTGTGGGGACTGAACTAGAGGAGGAGGACATTCGAGCACAAGTAATGTGTAGAGAAATGGGTGGTTTTTCTACACAGATGACAGGAGAGGAGGAGCAGGAACAGCCAGAGGAGCTATAGGGCGATGAGGAAGACGAGGCAGAGGACCCAGACACACCGTGGTAGTATGCAGTGGAGATGGAGTCAGGGAGTCCCTCCGAGTCATTTGCACAAATGGCCCGATGCATGCTCAGTTGCTTGTGTAGTGACTAACGAATTGTCACCATTCGGCAGAGGGATGACTTCTGCCTCTCCACCTTGTTGGACCCTCGCTACCGGTCCAATCGGGGCCTTTTTTACACCCGCTGAGAGTGAGAACCAACTGAACTACTATTGAGACATCCTATGTAGTCAGTTGGCTGCTGCCTTTGTGCGCCATTGCCCATCGTCACGCAGGTCTGACCGGGGGGACCCTCTGCGCTCACGTTCCACTGCCATGGGGGGAGGGGGCAGGAGCAGTACCAGCTCCATCAGCAGCAACTTAAATCTAGAGTCGCTGATGAGCAGTTTTCTTCACCCGCCTAGTGAAAAAACTACTCACCAGCAGCAGCAGCTAGACATAGAGCTGAACCTGAACCAGAAGCTTGTGGCATACTTGGAGTGCACCCTGCCACTCCACATCAAAGATCCCCTGGACTACTAAGCTTCTAAACTCGATTTGTGGACGCAACTGCCGAGTTTGCCCTGGACAAGCTTTCCTGCCCGGCCAGCAGTGTGGCATAAGAGCGGGAGTTTAGTGCTGCGGGGGCCATAGTTACCCCAAGGAGAACTCACCTGTCACCCAAAATGTGGAGAAACTGACCGTTGTGAAGATGAATCAGGCTTGGATCAGCCAGGATTATCAAACACCAGTGCCTGATGCATCAGACTAGATCATCCATGGTGGCACACCTACACATTGTCAAAAGAGATCTGTTTCTTCTCGCTACCTGTTTCAGCAACTATTCTGATGCTACCACCCACCTGATGCCACACCTGCTGCCAGGTGCTCCCACTGTCAGTCACCATCTTCAGCTGGTACTGGTATTTGCTGCTGCCACCTCACCACTCTGTGGTCTCATGCTGCTGCCACCTTCCCATTATGTCACTGGGCCACTCTGTGGTCTCCTCATGCTGCTGCCACCTCACCACACTGTGGTCTCTTCATGCTTCTGCTACCTCAACACTATGTCACTCGGCCACTCTGTGGTCTCCTTATGCTGCTGCCACCTCACCACTATGTCACTGAGCCACTCTGTGGTCTTCTCATGCTGCTGCCAACTCAACACTCTGTCACTGGGCCACTCATGCTGCTGCCACCTCACCACTCTGTGGTCTCCTCTTGCTGCTGCCACCTCCTCACTATGTCACTCGGCCACTCTGTGGTTTCCTCATGCTGCTGTCACCTAACCACTATGTCACTGGGCCACTCTGTGGTCTTCTCATGCTTCTGCCACCTCACCACTATGTCACTGGGCCACTCTGTGGTCTCCTCATGCTGCTGCCACCTCACCACTATGTCACTTGGCCACTCTGTGGACTTCTCATGCTGTTCCCAACCTCCCCACTCTATGACTAGGCTAATATTTTGCATTTTTGGCCTGGTTGACATCATCATTTATTTGAACCTTCTTCTAATCTGTCAGAAGGAAAGAAAAATGAGACACACAATGGATCCTGTCTATGGCCGCTGTAAGGCCTGTATGACATGGTCCCTATTTTGCATCAGAATTGGCTTATGATTTGGTAGCCAAAAGTAGGAGTGGATACAAAACAGCAGACATGCAAATATTCCATTCATGTGTCATCTCTGTTTTGGATCCACTCCTGTTTTTTTGGGCTTTAGCAATACTGATGGATTACTGACCAAATGCTGACCGAGTGATGGTGGATGCTCAACAGACAGGATCATTTTTTTGGGGGTTATTGTGACGAATCAGAAGAAGGGTAAAATAATCAGTGATGTCAACACAAACCTACTTCTGACACCCTCTCCACTCTGTCAGGGGGGCTCTACTTGTATAAGCATTTAATACAGGTTCTGTAGACATCTATGTGGAATCAGCTGACGACGGTGTAAAAGGAGTGTGCTCGTTCACGCTATAGTAGGATCTTGGGCCTCTGCACGGTTCTTTATACCTGGCGCTAACATTGACCTGTAAGGCTGAGTTCACACTTAAGTTATTTGGTCAGTTTTTGCCCTGTAATTGACCAAATAAGTGAAGTGTGAAGTGATTCTAAGAGCGACACCTGTCATCTGCGTGTCATACTGACTCACAGTATTGTTTCACTACCACAGCAGACTCCCTATGCGTGTTACTGCAAGGCACAATGTTCTACACCACTATACAAGCTCTCTGCAGCCAGGAAATAGCTGTTTTTTAACGCGATTCAGCACGAATAAATTTGGATCGAATCAAAGCTTTTTGTAAAATTCGTCGAACTGACCAAACATGCTAAAAAACATGCTAATAAACAGGAGAAGACGACACAGCATGAGTAAACTACAGGTCATAACAAGTACAAAAAGAATCCCTAGATCTCTGTAGGTTTGGTATTACGGATCCGTACAACATTACAGCTACAAATTGAATCATTGCAATCACGTATTTGTAAGTTATATTAACCACAGTTTTCTAGGTAACAACGAAATTTAAAGTAAATGATTAGTTATTGACCCGATTTGAGCAAAGTGAGAGATAACTGTTAACACAGTAAGCTGCTGTGAGGCATACCAATGCTATGATTCACTCCGGAGATAAGATTTGAAGGCTAGCCTGTGCAGCTGAACACATTAATGGAATCATAGTAATCTAATCCAGATATATACATTACTCACACCAATAGAAATCAGGATGATATACCACAATGTGCAAATTACTGAAATTTAATTTGTTCATAAAGGAAAGCACCTTCTAATTGTATAATGTTTATCTGTCTGTCCGTTCATCCATCAGTCTATCTATCGATCTAATTATCTACTATCTAATCATCTATCTGAGAATCTTTCAATTATATTTTAATAATACATTTACGTATACGTTATACATACATTTATATTCATGAGTGTGCTGTTATATATTTCATTATAACAGTATTTTTCATGCAAGATATGATATGCTTTTCTCTTTCATGTAAACATGTATAGGCACATAAATCCTCAGGATTATAATAGTGATGAGCTCTAAAACTGTATAAAGGATAATTTGCAGAAATTGCCTTAAACATGGTAATTAAGCAATTCTTTTGTAGAGTAAGCTACACTAAGAATGTGCAGTTTTAAAAAGCAGGACAACAAACGTAATTGCATAGTTACAATGCATTTGGAAAATCTTTAGACCTTTTAACTTTTTTCTCATTTAATTATGTTGTGGCCTTCTGCTAAAAAAAATAAAAATAAAAGTTTTTCACATGGACATAAGCATTCAGACCATTTGCTAGGACACTTAAAGTTTAGCTCTTTGGGGCTTCCCATTTCTCTTGATGATCTTTGACACGTTTGTACGGGTTACACCATAATCGGACTCTACCTGTGGTAAATTCAGTTGACATAATTTGGAAAGACTCACCCTGTCTGTATAAGGTTTCACGGGTGAAAATGCATGTCAAAGCAAAAACCAAGTCATGAGAAGGAAAGAACAGGGGCCCCCATAATTCTTCAATGTAAGACATTTGGAACAACCAGGACTCCCCCTAGAGCCTGTCGCTCCACCAAAACTGAATAATCAGGGGCAAGGGCCTTGGTAACAGAGGTGACCAAGAACTCACAGGTTACTCTGTCTGAGCCCCAAAATCCTCTGTGCAGATGGGAGAAACTTCCAGAAGGTCAACCATCACTGCATCACTTCACCAATCTGGGATTTATGTCAGAGTGGCCAGAAAAATGCCTCTCTTCAGTAAAAGACACATGTAAATTTGCAAAAAAGTATCTCATGGACTCTCAGACTCTGAGAAACAAGATTCCCTGGTTTGATGAAACCAAGATTTAACTTTTTTCCCTCAGTTTTCAGCATCATATTTGGTGGCAACCAAGCACTTCCCTATACCATCCCTACAGTGAAGCATGGAAAGCTGAATGGAGCAAAGTACAGAGATATTCTTAAAGGGGTTGTTTCACTTCATCAAATGGCATTAATCATGTAGACAAAGTTAATATAAGCCACTTACTAATGTAGTGTGTTTGTCAATATTGCTTCCTCTGCTGGCTTGATTCACTTTCCCATCGGATTATACACTGCTTGTTTCCAGGTGTTATGGCCACCGTTGCAGGACAGACACGAGGTGGCCGATATAGAAGCTGCTGTGCATGCATGCCTATGAGCACTCCCACAGTCCTTGCCACCAGAAAGGAAGGCGCCTTTTCCTATAGTGTGCAAGCACGGCCACTGCTGCAGGATTGCACTGGGTGCCATAGTCCCTGGAAACAAGAAGTGTGTAATGCGATTTAAAAATTAATCAAGGGCTCTAAACCTTAGACTGGGCCAAAGGTTTACCTTCCAACAAGAAAATTACCCTAAGCACAGAGCCAAGACAACACAGGAGTGGCTTAGGGACAACTCTATGAATTTCCTTAAGAGGCTCAGCCAAAGTCCTGACTTGAACCTAATTGAACAACTCTGGAGAGACTTGAAAATGGCTGTCCACCCTTGGTCCCCATCTATCCTACCAGAGCTTGAAAGTAAAGAATGGCAGGAAATCCCCAAATCCAGGTGTGTAAACCTTATGGCATCATACCCAAGGAGACTGGAGGCTGTAATCACTGCCAAAGGTGTGTCAACTAAGTCCTGAGTAAAGGGTCTGAATACTTAAGTTATGTCAATTCAAGGTTTTAGTTTTCCCTTTTCAATAAATAAACAAAGATTTCTAACATTCTGGTTTCACTTTCTCATTATGGTGAAAAATGTGAACTTTTTTTTATTTTATTTTAGCACAAGGCCACAACATAACAAAATGTGAAAAAGTGAAAGGTTTCGGAATGCACAGTACATAGGTAAAAAAAGCCAAATTTCTCAGATCAATTATTTGATATTAATTGTTAGATTAATTATAACCCTCAATGCAGCTTGCTATTAGATAAAAATCTAATCTTTTAGTATCTGCCATGAACTCTAACTGTAGAGAATACCTTCTTGTATTGATGTCTGAATTGCCTTTCCTCCAACCGCAATGAATGTCCCCTGGTCCTTTCTAAAGTTCTTGGAATTAATAAATTATGTGCCAGGTCTTTGTACTGACCACACATGTATTTTGTACATGTAAATCAGATCACCTTTAAATTGTCTTTTTTCCATGCTGAGCAAGCCCAATTTTTTTAACCTCTTATTATAATACAGACTTTCTATCCAAATTAATAATCTTGTTGCCCGCACATCTCTAAACCCTTTCTATCTCTTTTATATCCTTTCTAGTAAAACTGAATCCTATATTCAAGATTCAATTAAATCTAATTTCAAAGTATAATGTTAAAGAGGACCTTTCACTAGAATAAAACATCTAAACTAACTATACAGACATGTAGAGCGGTGCCCAGGGATCCCCCTGCACTTACTGTTATACCTGGGCGCCGCTCCGTTCTCCCGATATAGCCTCCGGTATCTTCATAGTTAGGCTCCACCCAGTTGAGCCTGCCAGCGTCTCATTCTCCCATGCTGTAGCGCTGGCCAATCGCAGCGCTCAGCTCATAGCCTTTCTTTAAAGGTCATCTGTCAGAAGATTTGTCCGTATGACACTGGCTGACCTGTTAAATGTGTGCTTGGAAGCTGAAGGCATCTGTGTTGGTCCCATGTTCATATGTGCCCGCATTGCTGACAAAAAAAGTTTTAATATATGCAAATGAGCCTCCAGGAACAACGGGGACATTGCCGTTACACCTAGAGGCTCTGCTCTCTCTGCAACTGCCAATCCCTCTGCACTTTGATTGACTTTAGGAGATATCAGGGCCCTGCTCGACCCTGTCAATCTAAGTACAGAAGGTGCGGCAGTTGCAGAGAGATCTGAGCCTCCAGGCATAATGGCAATGCTCCTAGAGGCTTATTTGCATATAATAAAACTTCATTTTTCTTCGTAATGCGAGCACATATGGACATAGGACCAAAACAGATGCCTTCAACTGCCAAGCGCACATGTAACCAGTCAGACAGTTTCATAGGTACAAATCTGCCCTATACTGTAAGTAGAGGTCGAATTAGTGGATCTTTATGACAATGCTCCATTGGAAAAACATGCAAAACAGCCCTCTTCTACAAAAGAAATAAAGATGTTTCTCTAGTGCCATCTGTTACCCTGCAAGCTATGTTCAAATCTTGAAAGAGCCTTGAGGCACTTATTATGTAGACAACATTGCTTCAGAACTGTTGCCCCTCATCAGAAGAGAACCCTACTCTATAATGATGATGATGAGCAACAACGCCAAAACAGATGAGAGTCTATGGTTTGGTCAATAACTTGAGTCCTGTTCCGAGGACTTTGGCTTACAGAGTCATAACTCATAACCCATAAGTGGCATTACAGATGTGGCTTTCTTTCCACTGGTAAAAAGCTATTTTGCATATACATTTTTCCTAATTTCAATTTTTTTTTTTATATATAGTTCATTTTCCACTTGAGACTAACAGTTGGGCAAATTGGAATAAATGAATCACTTTCCATAGAGTTACAGTATTTACACATTATAATGATAGCCCTGGAAGAAATGAATATTGTAAAATAAGGTATTCCGGTATTGGATGATACAGCTTATGCACAGCAGCTTGTGCTCTCTTATGGATAATCGATCAGGAGTTCATGAGAGTCTAGGGTGAGAGTGTTTTGTATTCATGCTGTATCTTACATAAAAATATCTATTTCCAAACTTCATTGATTTTCCTGCTGCCTTTGTGCTCAATTACAGAAGAAAATATCTTCAGTACGACAAGGAAAAACCTGTTAAAACAAACCGCTAATAGACAATGAAATCTGTACTGATTCCCTAAATTCTTATATGCCGTAACATTGTGCAGCAGTTTTTTCTCTAGAGATTACTACCTTTTGGTTTTTGGGATAAAGTAGTTATTTGACAGCTACCATTATCGGCCATATTCGCTCTCATCGGACTACTTTTTGTCACCCAATCACCTAAAGAGTCCTTCACACAGTGGCGTACTTACCGGGGAAGCAGGGGAAGCGGCAGCGTGTCAGTCAAGTTTCATGATTATTTAATACAGTTTTTCAGGCCAGGCCCCTTCACATACAGCGCGGCGCCGGCGACATTGGGGGCCCGAGCTGTCCATCATCATCCCCCCCCCTCGACATGCATCTTACTGCCAGAGTCAGTGCAGGAATCAAGCTGGCAGCACGCTGTTCTAATTAGGCCTGCCCACCAAGTTCCAGTCCTGACCTGAGGAGAGAGCGGCAGGCGGGAAAAACAGTGCGGCAGGCAAGAGTAGCAGCACGAAAGCGGCACAGCAGCACACATCAGTCACTGGGCTTTTCAGGTATGTCTGTGCCCGCTGCCTGTGTGCCCCCCTTGCCATTGTCAGCACAGCCCCTGGCCCGTGTCTGTGCATCCCTGGCTCTTTCAGCACAGCCCCTGACCCCTTATCTGCACCCCTCTGGGCCTTTCCTGTGCCCGCCCTGGCCTGTGGCCCCCAGGGCCCTGTCTGCACCTCCCCGGCCCCTGTCTGCGCCCCTGGGCCCTGGCCCTTATCTTTGCCCCCCCCGTCCTTTGTATGCCTCCCTGGCCCTTGTCTCTGCCCCCTTGGCCCCTGTGTGTGCGCCACCCTGGCCCTTTCTGTGCCCCCCAGGCCCCTGTCTGCGCTACCTAGCCCTTATCTGTGCCCCCTCCCTGACCCTTGTCTGCAACCCTGGCCCTTATTTGTGCCCCCCTGGCCTTTGTCTCGCCCCTGGCCCCTGTGTGCGCCTCCCTGACCCTTGTCTGTGCCCCCTTGACCCCTGTGTGCGCCACCCTGGCCCTTTCAGTGCAGCCCCGGGCCTTTATCTGTGCCCTTTGACCCTTATATAGGAAAAGGATGGCGTCTAGATCGTGACTAGCCAAAGGAGTGGGGTTTACACAGGAGGAGGAAGTTGCAAAGGGCGGTGGGGGGCCCATACAAAAATTTGCTGTGGGGCCCAGTCACTTCTAGCAACGCCCCTGCCTCCGCATTATGGCAGTCACATTTAAGGAGCACCACCTGTCATTGCTCTCCACGTGCCTTGCTACCCTAATGTCTACAATAACACAAGTTGCTTTTTAATAGGTTGAAAACCAAGAAATGTTGGTGCAACGTGACGGTCCCCAGGGGAGAACACGTGAGGTTCACGGTGGGCCGACGGGTGCAATAGTTCATCGGTACTCATGGTTAGCAGATGCCTCCCTGGGCCAACAGTGCAGTGAAGGGGAGAACAGCACCAAATTCTCCGGGGCACGCTGGCCAGGTGGTGATTGGATTTCTGGGTGCTTGTGCGGCTGGGCCCCTGAATTAGGTAATGTCGTGACGCCAGCACCTTGGGGGAGCAAGATTATGAGGGTGGTTGTATTATGGAGATGGAAGAATGAGACAGAGTTCGAATCCAACCAAGAACTTTACTGTAAACAGGGTCTTGACAGCAATTTACATCCAGATATAAACAGTCTCTTATGAATATGGAGGCTGGATGTGGTGAATCCAGGTAACAGGCTGTATATGTGGCTATATATCAGGCTATAGTAGGAGATTGTGTACTCACTGGTAGTCAGCTCTTTGTTCTAATCTCAGTAAACGGTGGTTCATGTCCTTATCTTCTACACACAAGTGATGCAACAGATGGCCTGTCTGTCCTTGAAGTAACGGTGAGGCTGCCGGAAGCTAATAAATCCTTCACCTCGATACAAAGGTGCCTAAAGCCTAGAATAATGGCTATTGTCCTTCCTTTGTCTTTCCACATAGAAAATGGTAAAATCCACTTGGCACTCCGGAAGAGTAGACGTAGAATAAAGGTTTCATCTCTGCCTGCTTTCCTAGCTTGACACTGAGACAAACGAATTGGCTCCTCTGGGACGTGGAGCCCAAGAGAGAGCTGAGAGGAGGGTGTCCCCTCCTTCCCCCTTGCCCCTCACTCCATCTCCTCCAACTTCCACACTCTAACTCCAACTCCTCTAACTAGGCCTGAACTGAGGTATATATACTGTGGTGCTATCCCCATCTAGTGGTGGAATATGTGTAGTGCACCTAACAGCCTGTTAACAGGGATTTTACAATAGGGTGGAATACAGCATGATACAACATAGAATATAACAACTTTGCAGTACCCACGTACACGAGTGGGAAACTGCATTGGGAAGTGTAACATACATAGTAACATAGTTTATAAGGCTGAAAAAAGACATCTGTCCATCCAGTTGAGACTGTTATCCTGCAAGTTGATCCAGAGGAAGGCCAAAAAAAACAACTGTGATGTAGAAGCCAATTTTCCTCACTTTAGGGGGGAAAAAAATCCTTCCGGACTCCAATTAGGCAATCAGAATAACTCCCTGGATCAACAACCTCTCCAGAATTCTAGTAACTATACCCTGTAATATTATTACACTCCAGAAATACATCCAGGCCCTTCTTGAACCATCACCATTCACCATTTACCATCACCACCTCCTTAGACAGACACTTCCATAGTCTCACTGCTCTTACAGTAAAGAATCCTCTTCCATGTTCGTGTACAAACCTTCTTTCTGCCAGACGTAGAGGATGTCCCCTCATCACATTCACAGTCCTGGGGATAAATAGATGATGGGAGAGATCTCTGTACTCACCCCTGATATATCTATACATAATTATTAGATCTCCCCTCAGTCATCTTTTTTCTAAAGTGAATAACCCTAATTTTTCTGGGTACTATAGTCCACCCATTCCAGTTATTACTTTAGTTGCCCTTCTCTGAATCATCTCTACCTCTGCTATGTCTGTCTTGTTCACAGGAGCCCATAACTGTACACAGTACTCCATGTGTGGTCTGACTAGTGATTTGTATAGTGGCAGGATTATGTTCTCATCACGGGCATTTATGCCCCTTTTGATGCAACCCATTATCTTATTGGCCTTGGCAGCAGCTGCCTGACACTGTTTTCTACCGCTTAGTTTGCTGTTCACTAAAATTCCTAAGTGTTTTTCCATGTCAGTGTTACCCAGTGTTTTATCATTTAGTATGTATGGGTAACGTGCATTATTCCTTCCCATGTGCATGACCTTACATTTGTCAGTGTTAAACCTCATCTGCCACTTATCTGCCTAAGCCTCCAATCTATCCATATCCCTCTGTAGTAATATACTCTCCTCTTCAGTGGTAATTACTTTACACGGTTTAGTGTAATCTGCAAAAATTGATATTTTACTGTGCAAGCCTTCTACAAGATCATTAATAAATATATTGAAGAGGATAGGGCACAATACTGACCCCTGTGGTACCCCACTAGTGACTGTGACCCAATCTGAGTGTGTACCGCTAATATCCACCCTGTTTTCTATCACTGAGCCAGTTACTTACCCACATACAGACATTTTCTTCCAGTCCAAGCATTCTCATTTTATATACTAACCTTTTATGTGGTACAGTTCATGCTTTGGAGAAGTCCATATATACGACATCCATTGATTCGTCACTGTCAAGTCTAGAACTTACCTCCTCATAGAAACCTTTTGAATAGAGATGGCCTTGCGGTTCGCCCGGCAGTCACTTTGCGGCAAACTTTGTCCGCTGGCGCCATATTCTTTTGCATTGTGCAGAACTTTGACCCATGACACATCCATCAGGTGGGACAGGACAGTCAATTGAGACGTTTCAGCACATGGCCACACCCCCTACCCCATAAATAAACCCGATCTGGCTGCCATTTTACATTCAGTCTTTTGCCAGTGTAGGGAGAGGTTGCTGTGTGGAGCAGGGACAGACTGTTAGGGACATCAAACGCTAGCTAATAGGGCCAAAAAAGTCCTTTTAAGGACTGGTATAGGTGTGCTATCGATAGGTGTGACATACTGAGAGGTGTGATATACTTATAATATACTTTCTAACATAGAAATTATATTATATTGCATTTGTATTGTGCAGCAGTTGTGTGCGGTTCTGCTGCGATACTGCAGCTATACAGAGGGATGAGGAAGTCGCACTGCTGAATGACTTCCCAGGGGGGTTACTCCATCTGAGACAAGTCAGCAGGAGTCTGAAGAGGAGTCAGAGCAGGATGGTGCCTGGGGGGAGGAGGAGGAGGAGCAAGAAGAGCAGGCCTTAAACTTTTCTGGGATCCCTGGTGTTGTCCGTGGATGGGGGAAGGAGACCGACGACGACATTCTAATGGGCGATGAGCAGGAGCCAGGCCGTTCCATCGCTTTCAATTTAGTGCAAATGGGAGACTTCATGCTCCAGTGTTTGAAGAGGGATTCCCGTATAAAAAGGGCAAGGACCAGTACAGGGTTACAGGGGTACTTAGACCCCCGATACAAACACAAAATGGCGGACATGTTACCAGTATCACAGAGGGCTGGCAGAATGCAGCATTTCCAGGTCTTGCTTCGAGAGATGCTGCATTTTGCTGTTGCGGGTGCTGGCAGAGGATTCAGCCTCAGGGAACGCCTAGACCGACAGGTGTCTGACTACATCGGGTTAACGGCTGATGTGGACACTCTGAGAAGCGAGAAACCCCTTGACTACTGGGTGTGCAGGCTTGACCTGTGGCCAGACCAGGCACAATTTGCCATGGAACTCTTGGCTTGACCCCGTCGAGTGTCCTGTCCGAAAGGACGTTCAGCGCAACAGGGGGGATTGTGACCGATAAGCGCACTCGCCTAGCTCACGACAGTGTGGACTACCTCACAGTTCTAAAAATGAATGAGGCATGGATTTCGGAGGAATTCAACACCTGTGACAACCACGTTTAATTGAATTTCACCTATTACCATTAATGTTTTTTTTCAAGAGGGGGGATTTAGTTAGCTATGTTTTTAATCCAATTTTATATTTTTAGTTCTTTTAAACATATTTATTTGACATGTATTTGTACTGGCCTGCAGTAAAATTGATATCCAATGACATCTAATATACCTCCAGCCACATAATCACTTGATGTTTTCTGTCCGGTGAATGCCTAATGTTTGGGGCCTGTACTCCACTGGCCTGCAGTAAAATTGATATACAATGACCGTCTAATATACCTCCAGCCACATAATGACTTGATCTTTTCTGTACGGTGAATGCATAATTTTTGGGGCCTGTAATCTAACTGGCCAACAGTAAAATTGTTATACGGTGACCGCCTAATGTACCTCCAACCACATAATGACTTGATCTTTTCTGTACGGTGAATACATAATTTTTGGGGCCTGTAATGTAACTTGCCATCAGTAAAATTGTTATACGGTGACCGCCTAATGTACCTGCAGCCACATAATCACTTGATCTTTTCTGTACGGTGAATGCATAATTTTTGGGGCCTGTAATCTAACTGGCCAACAGTAAAATTGTTATACGGTGACCGCCTAATGTACCTCCAGCTACATTATCAATTGTTCTTTTCTGTACGGTGAATGAATAATTTTTGGGGCCTGTAGTCCACTGGCCTGCAGTAAAATTGATATCCAATGACCGTCTAATATACCTCCAGCCACATAATCACTTGATGTTTTCTGTCCGGTGAGTTAATAATTCTTGGGGCCTGTAGTCCACTGGCCTGCAGTAAAATTGATATCTATTAACCGTCTAATATACCTCTAGCCACGTAATCACTTGATCTTTTCTGTACGGTAAATGCCTAATGTTTGGGGCCTGTACTCCACTGGCCTGCAGTAAAATTGATATCCAATGACCGTCTAATATACCTCCAGCCACATAATCACTTGATGTTTTCTGTCCGGTGAGTTAATAATTCTTGGGGCCTGTAGTCCACTGGCCTGCAGTAAAATTGATATCTATTAACCGTCTAATATACCTCCAGCCACGTAATCACTTGATCTTTTCTGTACGGTAAATGCCTAATGTTTGGGGCCTGTACTCCACTGGCCTGCAGTAAAATTGATATCCAATGATTGTCTAATATACCTCCAGCCACATAATCACTTGATGTTTTCTGTCTGGTGAATGCCTAATGTTTGGGGCCTATACTCCCGTGGTCTAAAATAAAAAATTTCTAGGCTCCAGCAGGGCATATTTTTGAAAGTTTCCCTTTAAGACTCATAAAAATGGCCCCTGATTAAAATACAAATTTTTTTGTGGGAATTTTTGCCATTTACTCCCCTATGGTATGGCACTGTCCATGTTGTGGGACGATTTGTGTACTTCTAGTAAGTATTTGGTGGCTGCAATTATGACCTGAAGGTTTTTTTTTTCAGCTTCACCTGCCATTAAAGTGAATGGGGCCCGCCATTTGATCGCGTTCGCGAATCGTCCTGGTTGATGTTCGTCCATCACTTCTCATGAAGCCATGCTGATATGACGTTATTTGTTTATTTTCATTGAGGTACTCCAAGATAACATCTCTAAGAAAACCTTCAAACAGTGTACCCACGACAGATGTTAAACTTACTGGCCTATAATTTCCGGGCTCTGTATTTGGATCCTTCTTGAATATTGTCACCACATTTGCTAAGCGCCAATCCTGTGGAACACTCCCTGTCAGTATAAAGTCCTTAAATATAAGAAATATGGGCCTGGCTATGACATTTTCTTAGGATACGGGCGGTGTATGCCATCTGGTCCCGGTGATTTGTCTATTTTAGTCTTTTTAAGACGCTGCTGTACTTCTTCCTGGGTCAGTCAGGGCACTTTTAATGGGTAATTTACTTTTACATACTGCATTTCTTCTGACAGTGTATTTTTCTCAGTGAATAAAGTGGAGAAAGAATATTTAATAGCTTTGCTTTCTCCTCCTCGTTGTCTGCAATAGTGATGAGCGGCATAGGCAATATTTGCTTTCGCGACATTTCGTGAATTTTTTGCATAATATTCGCTAATTCTAAAATTCGTGATCTCCAGCCATTATTTTCGCAATTGCGCAAGTCGGCACGAATGATGCGCATATTTGTTGCACAATATATGCAACTTCACATTTTAACAGGTCTGACTAGATATTACTGATTGTTGTGACATCACAGCACTATGTCTGTAGCATGTATGTATGGACAGCAGAGAAACAGTAATTCCTATCACACTACCTAACACCCTGCAGTGGTACCTATCAGCTACACTATATCACTATCTAACCTACACTGACTATCTGTATTATATATATATATGAGCTAACTAACTATCTAATGTAATTGGATAAGGAATAGGATCCAGATGAAAGCACAGAGCACAACAATGTCACTACTCTCTCTCAGAACTGCTAAAAACTGCAGAAATTGGCTGCTGGGGAGTTTCTTATATAATAAGGGGTAGGCAACTTTCCTATTGGTTGCTAGGGATGTTGCTAAGCTCTGACAAAGATATTGCAGCCTTCTCATTGGCCTACAAGCAAGAAGGGAGGTTACTGATGAAAAAAAAAAATCGAGAATATTCGCGATTACGAATATATAGCACTGTATTCTACATCTTCGCAAATTCTCGAAGTGCCGATATTCGCAATAAAAATTTGCGATTAGAATATTTGCGATCAACACTATCTGCAACACTTCTTGTTCCTTACCCTTTTAGGCCGAGTTCACACGAACGTGTGTGACCCGTGCCTGTGCTGCGGGCCGCAATGCATGATCGCCGGCCGTAGGTCAGCCGCATCGGATCGCGGACCCATTCACTTTAATGGGTCCGCGATCCGGCCGTTCCGCTAAAAGATAGGACTTGTTCTATCTTTTAGTGGAACGGAAGTACGGGACGTAACCCCACGGAGGCACTCCGTAGTGCTTCCGAGGGGTCCCGTCCTGTGCGGCCGTTCCGCGATTCCGGATTTGCGGACCCATTGAAGTGAATGGGTCCGCATCCGTGATGCGGAATTCACACGGAACTGTGGCCGTGTATTGCGGCCCGCGGTTTGCGGGCCGCAATACGGCCACAGATCACACACGTTCGTGTGAACTTAGCCTTATTCTCATATGTTATGTACCTCTCACAATTAGCGTTTAGGATGCTTTTAAAAATATCCAATTTTGTGGTCGCATTTTTATTTTTGAGGACTTTATCCCACTTAGTTAGGCCAATGACCTATTTTAGTTGGCTAAATTTTGAAGTTTTGTAGTTCAGTGGTAACATGAATGAGGTAGAAAGCAGCTGATTGCTTTCATTAAGGGTCAATATAGCAGCCACCCAGGGACATAATCAGGGTTGCCAAACATCCAGAAATTTCAGTATAGTCTGTAAATAAAATTCAAGTGTTTTTTTTGTCGCTGTGGTACTTGGTCAGATCATAGTGATTGTAATTATCTTCATTTTATGGCTACCATTAAAAACTGCTAATGAGCTGATATCAATATTTTGAGCCATAGACAATGTGTTACTTATAGTCTTTATTATTCGTTGTGATTTTCCAATCTGTCCATAAAAAATGTTGGCTGTCTGTGATTTTTTGATACATTGTCCAGAAAAATTCAGGTTGTCAACACTGGACATAATTGCCTGGAAAAAAAAAAGAAATACAAAGGGAGGAATTTATCATTGGAATATTTAAATTTGAGTCTGTTTTGGCATAATTTATGCCCTATTTATCAAATGTTATATGCTTTATAAATTTGTCTAATCCTTAAACGCACTTGTCTAGAAACTCTACTCCAGTTTTCCTACTGGAGTGAGGTTACGACTTTTTTTGCAACTTTTAAAATTATTTAATGATAAATCTGGAGTGAGTCTTAATGACATAGCTAAACACTAGAGATGAGCAAATTTATGAAGTTTGATTCGGCTGATTCTTATAATTTCCCCCAAAAATTTGCTTCGTGACGAATTACTTTGTCATGAAGTGCATTTTTTTGTAAGTAGTGGGTGCAATGACTTGGAGCTGTGATAGCGCCACCCCCGTCATTGTACCCCTCAGATGCTGCATTCATACATGATCGCGGGATCTGATTGTAAAAACAGTGCCACCATCTTGCTTGAAGATCTGGAGGAAGATCTGGAGCAAAATCTTGCGCGGCGTGGTGACGTCATACGGCCAGGATCTTCAATCAAGATGGCGGCTGGTGGCCTATTGCGAGCAAATAGAGGAGGTAAGTATGATTATTTTTAGTTTTTCACACTATTTCAGGTTAAATCGAGGCGAATCGAATTAATCCTGAAATTCGGATCGAATTCCACTTCGTGGGATTCGATGCGCTCATCTCTACTAAACACACCCAGTTTCCCACCCATATTTCAAGACTGGAGTGAGAGGTGTAAAAATGCAGTCGCAAAATGTTTGAGAAAGTGATCACAGAAGCCCCATTTTGTGACTTTTTGAAGCCAGAATTCGGAAGTGAAGGCATGACAAATTGGGGCCAAAGGATTCTTTGCTTAGTCTTCTAAAACAACATATGGTAATTTTGGAGAATACAAATGTGTCCAGTTTGGTTGTTTTCAATACAACTGAACAAAGGACAGGAACTATAGATGGTACAAACAATTCTTACCTTTAGGGTCCATTCACACATTCGTTGTTTCTTTCCTGATCTGTTCCGTTTTTTGCGGAACAGATCTGGACCAGATCTGGACCCATTCATTTTCAATGGGTCCTGAAAAAAAATCAGACATTGAGCTGTCCGTTTTTTTTCAGGACCCATTGAAAATGAATGGGTCCAGATCTGGTCCAGATCTGTTCTGCAAAAAACTGAACAGATCAGGAAAGAAACAACGGACGTGTGAATGGACCCTAAGGGTAAGGGGGTTTTCTGGGATATTGATGACTTATCCTCAGACTAGTTCAATATCAGATTAGTGGGGCCCATGTCTGACACTGTGTACTCCCCAAAATCAGCTGTTTCAGGCAGCTTGCTGGCACCAGAAACTATAAATTGGTTGGAAGGGTCCATACACGGTGTTGTTTCTGGAGCTGGTGCACTGCTTCAGCTCCTTTTCACTTGAATAGGATCTGAGCTGCATTGCCCCCCCACAGCCACTACATAGTGGACGGAACCTTGTGCTTCCAGTTCCATCCATTGTATAGTTTCCGGCACCAGCAATTGTCCGTAACAACTGAATGGTGGGGGTGTGGGGTTATTGGTCCCCCACGATCTATCTTGAGGATGGGCTATCAAGTCCCAGAAAACCCCTTTAAGAAGATCTGCACACTTATAGATCCAGTATTCCAGTCTGGTGCCAAGTAGAAAGGAAACTCTACCTTCTGCTGACTATTACTAGTGATGATAGAATCTACATTTGGTAATTCCCCATTACAGAGCTATTTGCATTCTTGTAGACATGAAGAAATGTTTTTGAAATATATATATTTCAGATTCTATTCTGTTGTGCAATGCAAATATGTCTTTATAATAGGAAATCTGCCAGTCTGTAAAATGCCTGCAAAGAGATTTTGTTTTGTTTTGCTTAACTCTATAGAACGTTTTCTCTTTTATGATTTGATCCAGAAAGCATTTACTGAGCGCTTATGGTTGGTTATATGTAATATTTATGTAGACAGAAATTTCAGAAATACTGTTTTGGTATGTTGGTTGAATTTCGTTCCAGCTGAGTGATCAGGGCCGGCTCTATAATAAGATAGACAAAGCGGCTGCCTGAGGGCGCAGAGAAGGGGGGGCGGTGCCAGGGTGGAATTTAATTTATTTATTTTTTTAAATACATAACCTGCAGGTGTGCCGTGCGGCCTCGGCCTACACCTCCTCACAGAGCGGCGGCAGGCAGCAGCAATTGGTGTAGACTGGGGAGCGGAGGTCTGGAGACTGGAGGCGGAGCTGTTGGTGGTGAGTAACTGTGTGGACAAATGTCCCTGAGTAGTCTGTCTGTGCGGTCCGCAGGGAGAAATGTATGTGGCATGGGGGGGGGGGGGGGGGAAATGGACATGATGGAGGGGGGAGAAATGTGACAACATGGATGGAGGGGGGGAAATGTGACAACATGGATGGAAGGGGGAGAAATGTGACAACATGGATGGAGGGGGGAGAAATGTGACAACATGGATGGAGGGGGGAGAAATGTGACAACATGGATGGAGGGGGGAGAAATGTGGCAACATGGATGGAGGGGGGAGAAATGTGACAACATGGATGGAGGGGGGAGAAATGTGGCAACATGGATGGAGGGGGGAGAAATGTGGCAACATGGATGGAGGGGGAGAAATGTGACAACATGGATGGAGGGGGGAGAAATGTGACAACATGGATGGAGGGGGAGAAATGTGACAACATGGATGGAGGGGGAGAAATGTGACAACATGGATGGAGGGGGAGAAATGTGACAACATGGATGGAGGGGGAGAAATGTGGCAACATGGATGGAGGGGGAGAAATGTGGCAACATGGATGGAGGGGGAGAAATGTGACAACATGGATGGAGGGGGGAGAAATGTGACAACATGGATGGAGGGGGGAGAAATGTGACAACATGGATGGAGGGGGGAGAAATGTGACAACATGGATGGAGGGGGGAGAAATGTGACAACATGGATGGAGGGGGGAGAAATGTGACAACATGGATGGAGGGGGGAGAAATGTGACAACATGGATGGAGGGGGGAGAAATGTGACAACATGGATGGAGGGGGGAGAAATGTGACAACATGGATGGAGGGGGAGAAATGTGACAACATGGATGGAGGGGGAGAAATGTGGCAACATGGATGGAGGGGGAGAAATGTGGCAACATGGATGGAGGGGGAGAAATGTGGCAACATGGATGGAGGGGGAGAAATGTGACAACATGGATGGAGGGGGAGAAATGTGACAACATGGATGGAGGGGGAGAAATGTGACAACATGGATGGAGGGGGGAGAAATGTGACAACATGGATAGAGGGGGGAGAAATGTGACAACATGGATGGAGGGGGGAGAAATGTGACAACATGGATGGAGGGGGAGAAATGTGACAACATGGATGGAGGGGGGAGAAATGTGACAACATGGATGGAGGGGGGAAAATGTGACAACATGGATGGAGGGGGAGAAATGTGACAACATGGATGGAGGGGGGAGAAATGTGGCAACATGGATGGAGGGGGAGAAATGTGACAACATGGATGGAGGGGGGAGAAATGTGACAACATGGATGGAGGGGGGAGAAATGTGACAACATGGATGGAGGGGGAGAAATGTGACAACATGGATGGAGGGGGAGAAATGTGACAACATGGATGGAGGGGGAGAAATGTGACAACATGGATGGAGGGGGAGAAATGTGGCAACATGGATGGAGGGGGAGAAATGTGACAACATGGATGGAGGGGGAGAAATGTGACAACATGGATGGAGGGGGAGAAATGTGGCAACATGGATGGAGGGGGAGAAATGTGACAACATGGATGGAGGGGGAGAAATGTGACAACATGGATGGAGGGGGAGAAATGTGACAACATGGATGGAGGGGGAGAAATGTGACAACATGGATGGAGGGGGGGAGAAATGTGACAACATGGATGGAGGGGGAGAAATGTGACAACATGGATGGAGGGGGGAGAAATGTGACAACATGGATGGAGGGGGAGAAATGTGACAACATGGATGGAGGGGGGAGAAATGTGACAACATGGATGGAGGGGGGAGAAATGTGACAACATGGATGGAGGGGGGAGAAATGTGACAACATGGATGGAGGGGGAGAAATGTGACAACATGGATGGAGGGGGGAGAAATGTGACAACATCGATGAAGGGGGAGAAATGTGGCACAAGGATAGAGGGGGGAGAAATGTGGCAACATGGATGGAGGGGGGAGAAATGTGACAACATGGATGGAGGGGGAGAAATGTGAGGGCTGATGTTACATAGGTGATTTGACATGGAGGGGGAGAAATGTGACATGGAGGGGTGAGAAATTTGACACGGAGTCCTTGAGGGGGAGAAATGTGACATGGGGGCATAATGGTTGACATGGGGGGCTGATGGATGACATGGGGGCTGATGGGTGGGGGCTTATAGCTGACATGGGGGTTTGATCTGAGGTCTGATTAACATTGGGGGTCTGATTGCTGGTCTGACCTGAAGTGTAATAGAAAATATTTTTTTCTTATTATCCTCCTCTAAAATCTAGGTGCATCTTATGGGCCAGTGCGTCTTATAGGGCAAAAAATACGGTCCTCAAACCAGCGATTGTCTGAAACAGAGCGAAGATACTAGGACCACACAGAGGAAAAGCCAGCTGATGCCAGGTGAGCTGTGGGGGGGGGGGGTGGGGGGGGGGGGGGGGGCGCCAAAATGTAGCTTCACCTGTGGCAAAAATCCTTGCACTGGCCCTGGTGATCAGGGTATGCTCTCTATCGTTTAATGACTCTATTATTTGATTTGTAGATTCATACTATAAAGTTAGACTCCATCTACTATAATGAACATGTAGATACGTCTTCATAGACTGCATGGTTACACTATTTGCCACTTATCTAAGGCTCAATGTATCATAAGAAATTACTGTAGTCAAATGCATATGCCTTTTACATCAAAGCTTATTACAAAAAATAGTATGTAGCAAAGGGCCATCTAGTGACATCTCCACTGATTGACAGGACCAGGCATGATCACAATTTCACTGCCTGGCCCTGTCAATCAAAGTGCAGAGGATGCAGCAGTTGCAGAGACAGCAGAGCCTCTAGGTGTAATGGCAACGCCCCCGTTTGCTCCTAGCGGCTCATTTGTATACATTAAAACATAATTTTTCTCAGCCATGTGAACCAATTTAGTTCTGAAGTGGCTTTGAGAGGCCTATATATTAGAACCCCTCCATATATCACCCTGTTTTAAAAACTGCACCCCTCGAAGTATTCAAATGGCATTTAGTAAGTCTGTTAACCCTTTAGGTGTTTCACAGGAATTCATGCAAAATGTAGGTGAAATTTAAAAATGTCATTTTTATTTTGTAGATTTTCAATTTTAAGCAGATAATAAAATGGAACTAATACACCAAAGTATTATCCTGATTCTGCAGTTTTTAGAAACATCCCATATGTGGCCCTAGAGTGTTACTTGACCCAAATACTGGCTTCAGAATTGAAGGAGCACCTTGTGGATTTGGGCTCTCAATTTTTTAGGAAGCTTTTTTGAGGCCTTGAGGTACTTAAACATAAGTAGCACCCCAAATGGCAACAACACCTCTAAAGGAACTAATATAGGGATGCAGTGAGTGTTTTGACAGGAATTTCATAGAATTTATTACAATTGGAGCATAAAAATAACAAAAATTGCATGTTAACAATAATATTTTATTTGTAGCCCAAAATTTTTTATTTTTAAAAGGGTTAACAGGAGAAAAAGTGCCCCATAAAAAGTTACACAATTTCTCCTGAGTGTTGCAATAGCCCATATTACATGTAATAACCTATTACATGTGGCGATCTCCTCAGCAACATGGGGAAGAGCGATCGCTATGCCATAGTTCATCCTCATGCTCTACACTGGTTTGCCAGCGGCAGATCGTAATTAGACAGCACAATCTGCCATTTGCAAATCCTGATCTTTCAGCATTCCATCCCGGCAATCGTCTGCTCGCTTGCTGAGAACGCTGCTATTACATGCAGCAATCTCAGCAACATGGGGAAGAGCGATCTCTATGCCATTGCTCGTCCAATGATTTGCCGCTCGCAAATTCTGATCTTTCAGCATTCCTTCCCGGCAATCGCCTTCTTGCTTATTTCCTCAGTAGCGATGAGCGAACTTAGACCGCGACGTTAGGGACCGTACCGGACATTTTGTACTGAACCCGAACATGGATTTTGGTGCCATAGTCTGTGTCCGGGTTCTTTATTGATACTTAAAATAAAGCTTGTTGAAAGGCTGCAGCGCAGCCAATCAACAAGTGTTTAAGCTGTGGGCACTTGGAAGCCATCAGTCTAGTATTGGCATGACTGTGATTGGCCGGTGCACCATGTGACCATGCATGTATAACTGCTGGATCACATGGTGCGCTGCGATTCTGCTCTGACTAGTGTAGGGACAGGACGCTGCTGCAGGCAGGGAGAGTGTTAGGCTTTTATTAGTTTTAAAAGTGTGCTGGTGACCTGTAGGCATTATTGATCAGTGCAATACAGCTCCTTTGCACCAGTGAGACAGAAATACCATACTTAATCGTGCTGTTCAGTCTGAGGGTGACCTGTTGCCATTTTTTTCGGTGCAGGCCTACTCATTTACACCAGTGACAGGGAAATATAATAGTTAATCAGCCAGTTAATAGAGCTGGTGAGACCTACCTATTTCTTTTTGGTGAAAAAACACTGTACTTGCCACCGTCACAGGGATATTGTCACGACTGTGACTGATCCAGACAGGTCTGGGAGGAGAAGGTCGCAGCGACTTGCTACTCGCGATAGCTTGTGAGTTTGCTCCGTGGTTCAGGGTATGTCATCTGGGTTTTGCCTTGTGAACCTTTTTGTCCTGACTGGGAGTTTGTAGGCATCCTTCTCAGGTGAGTCCTGTCTGTCACTCCCAGCTACTATATTAGTTTCAGTTTTACTTGCAGTCATTGCCAGATATAGTCCTTACTTCCAGTGCTACTCTGACCTTGGAAGGAGATCGTTTGATGGTGTTGCTGTGGAGCTCTTGTCCGGCGTGGACTGTCGTGTTTGGGATCGCCTTCTTTGCTCGTGACTGGATAAGTCTATCTCTGCTGTTGTTTGTTTGTTGCGGTCTTCCCCTGTTGTTTTCCTAGACGTGAGTGATGGTGACTAGCGCTCCCATCGGCCTTTCCCCAGTCCAGTCTTGTTAGGGCGACTGAGGGTTTAGGCATCCTGCTCGCCGCACGGGTTCACACCCCGTCTAGGGTATCAGGGCAGACAGGTGCCAGCTTAGGGTTAGTCAGGGGTGGCCATTCTATTTCCCATCCGTAGATAAGGGTCCCCCTTTCCCTCCGTCTGGTGCGACACGACTGCTGCTGGGCTAGCGGTCGTGACAGATATATAATAGTTAATCAGCCAGTTAATTGGGACGGTAAGACCTAACTATTTTTGGTGTTTAAAAAAACTGTACTTGCCACCGTGACAGAGATATATAATACTTAATTAGTAGGTTAATTTGGTCGGTGTGACATACCTATTTTTTTGGTGAAAAAACACTGTACTTGCCACCATCACAGGGATATATAATAGTTAATCAGCCGGTTAATTGAGTAGGTGAGACCTACCTATATTTGGTGTTTAAAAAACTGTACTTGCCACCGTCACAGGGAAATATAATAGTTAATCAGCCGGTTAAATGGGTCGGTGAGACCTACCTATTTTTTTGGGTGAAAAAACACTGTACTTGCCACCATCACAGGGATATATAATAGTTAATCAGCCGGTTAATTGGGTCAGTAAGACCTATCTATTTTTGGTGTTTAAAAAAACTATACTTGCCACCATCACAGAAATATATAATAGTTAATCAGCTGGTTAATTGGGTCATTGAGACCTACCTATTTTTTTGTGTTAAACAACTCTTTTGCATCCGTGGCACGGATATACAATTGTTTGTCTGTCAGCCAATTTTGTGGATGACTATAACAAAATGAGGAGAGCATCAACTAGGGGACGTGGCAGTGGTCGTGGTGCTGCTGGTGTTGGTGGTGGTGAAGCTCCTGCTGCAGGGAGAGGACGTTGTCGATCTGTGCCAGGTACGCGCCCAAATGAAACACCTTCCTCTGGTGCACACAGGTGAAAGGACGTTCTGTGTCATTTTGTAGGTCCAAATACCGCTCTAAGAATGGTGAGGCCAGAACAAGTAGAGACGGTAGTAGATTGGATGGCTGAGAGTGCCTCCAGTTCCTTCACATTGTCTTCCACCTGGTCCACTGCTGATAGCGCAGAGTTGGCACCGTCGGCCCACGGGCATCCATCTTCCACCTCAACCCCTTGCACATCAGCCAAGCAGTCTGAGCCCCAAGTCATGCAACAGTCACTTATGCTTTTTGATGACTCTGCTGGTGGAGTTTTCCTCGGCCATCCACCTAGCCCTGCCTCAGAAGTGACAGAGATTGAGTGCACTGATGCCCAACCACTTATGTTTGAGCATGAGGACATGGGAGAACCACCCAAGCATGTCTCTGATGACAATGACAAAACACAGGTGTCAACTGCTGTGGCTTTCTTCAGTGTGCAGACCTGCCAGGAGGTCAAGGGTGAGGAGTGGGTGGAAGATGATGAGGTCCTAGACCTCACATGGCATCCAGGTCATGCCAGTGACGTGTGCATTTTGGAGGAATAGGTGGGGGTCAGGCAGCCCCACAGCAAAAGAGGGAGCAGGGTGTAAAAGCAGAGCAGCTGTCCCCCAGCAAGTACGCCTGCTACCTACCCAACTCGCCAAGAGACATAGCACAACAAAGCCAGCGCAAAGGAGTTCCCTGGCGTGGCAGTTCTTCAGGCAGTGTGTTGACGACAGGACACATGTGGTTTGCACGCTGTGCAGTCAGAGCCTGAAACGAGGCATTATTGTTCTAAACCTGACCACCACCTGCATGATCCGGCATCTAACCGCAAAGGACAAGCTGCAGTGGTGTAGACATCTCAAGAACCACGAAAGATCAAAGGCTCCTCCTGCTCCCTCTTCTGCTGTGGTCTCAGCCTCTTCCTCCCCCTCTACAGCGACAGGGGCACCTGCCACCCCACAATCAGAAGATGTGGCAACCACACCACCACCACTGTCACTGAGCATCCCCACACTGTGCCATGAAAGCGTTCTGCTATCCATCCCCCAAACACTGGAGAGAAAGAGGAATAACCCCCCTACACACCCACGAGCCCTGGCCCTGAATGCCAGCATTCTTAAATTGCTGGCCTTTGAAATGCTGCCATTCCATCTGGTGAAGAGTTTTAAAAATATCAGGACGGCAGCTGTCCAACGTTACATGGTTCCCAGCCATGTATCATGTGTGTGCTGCACAACACCCTCGTGGCAAGGTCCACATAACTACTGACATGTGAACCAGTTAGTATGGGCAGGGACGTTATATCTCCCTAACTGCCCACTGGGTAAATGTAGTGGCAGATGGGCCGGTTTGGCGCATGTCCTACCGCCTCCGAGGATTGCGGGACATTTCTCGGTGCCTCCTCTACCGCCTCTTCATCACATCAGCACCACCAACTTCAGCACAGTCAGGGGGAAATGACAGCAGACTGTAATGAAACCCCACATCGCGCAGGAGCTGTGGGCGGGCATGGAACAACAGACCAATAAGTGGTTGGTGCCGCTGAGCCTCAAGCCCGGCCTAATGGTGTGCGATGCGACATCGAACAAAATCTCGTACCAGCTCTGGGCTTAGCTGGTATGACGCACATCCCTTGCCTGGCACATATGCTGAACTTGGAGGTACAGAGGTTCTTGAAGAATTACCCTGATATGTCAGAGCCGTTGCACAAAATGAGGGCCACTCTGCGTAGCAGCGTAATTTTGGCCATCCCGTTCACCTCCTCATATGCAACGTACCCACAGGATGGAACTCCACCTTGCACATGCTGGAGAGAATGTGCGAGAAGCAGCACAAGATAGTGGAGTTTCAGCTGCAGCACACACGGGTGAATCACTCTGCGGAACAGCACCATTTCACCAATGAGTGGGCCTCCATGCGGTATTTGTGTGACGTGTTGCACTGCTTCGAGTACTCCACCAACATGGCCAGCGGTGATGACGCCATGATCAGCTATCAGCTTACTATCCAGCTTCTATGTCTCCTTGAAAAAACACTTCAGGCACTGATGGATGACGATCTGACACAGGAGGAAGGAGGAGGAGGAACAGGGATAATTCCCATGGTTATCAGGTCAGTCGTCCACAGATGGCTCAAAGGGTGGGTTCCTGCACCAACAAGAGTCAGGTACCCAACTGTCAAGCCAGGGCACAGTTTTGGAGGATAATGATGAGGAGGATCCCTGTTCACAGCAGGGTGGCACACAAATCAGCTCACGGGCATCACTGGACACAGACGATACACCTCCCACCGAGGACTCCTTGTCGTTGCCTATGGGCAGCCTGGCACACATGAGCGACTACATGCTGCAGTGCCTGCACAATGACCGCCGAGTTGCCAACATTCTAACCGGTGCTGATTACTGGGTGTCCAACCTGCTAGATCCCAGCTACAAGGACAACGTGCCGTCCTTACTTCCGTCACTGGAGTGTGAATGGAAGATGAGATGCGTAAGTACAAGCAAACTATAGTAGAGGTGCTATTGATGGCGTTCCCACCTGAAAGCGGTGTCTCAGTGGAAGCATAAGGCGGAGATGGCAGAGGAGGAAGTTGCCAACGCAGCAGGGGCACAGTCAGCACCTCAGAAGGGAAAGTTAGCATGGCCAAAATGTGGAAAAGCTTTGTCTGCCCACCACAATATACGTCTGATATGGACCATCTTAGCAGGAGGCAGCGTTTCAGAAACATGGTGTAACAGTATGCGTCCACACGTCTGCACGTACTGACTAATGGGTCTGCCCCATTTAACTTCTGCGTCTCCAAATTGGGCACATGGCCTGAGCTTGCCCTTTACACCTTAGAGGTGCTGGCCTGCCCTGCGGCTAGTGTATTGTCCGTATATGTGTTTAGCACGGCAGGGGGCGTTATCACAGACAAGCGCAGCTGCCTGTTCACAGCCAACGTGGACAAGCTCACGTTTATTAAAATGAACCAGGCATGGATCCCATAGGACTTGTTTGTACCTTGGACAGAGTAGAGTAGGTACACCAGCCGCATCCAGCCATTGTTAGACTCCAGTGCAGTTTGTGCGTTCTCTTTGCTATTTCCCAATGTTTTGGGGCCTAAACAAGCAAAAAAAAAAAAAAAAATAAAGGTTGGTGACCTCTTCCGCCTGTACCACCACATCCGCCTCCTCCGTCTGCACCGCCACGTCTGCCTGCACCACAACATCCGGCCTCCTCCTCCAATGGGACCTCCACCTCCAGGCTCAAGATTATTATGTCTTATATTGGCAGAGTAGAGAAGTATATCAGTCGCACCTAGCCATTGTTGTACTCCAGCTCAGTTTGTGCATTCTCTTTGCAATTTCCCAATGTTTTGGGGCCTCCAAAAAAACAAGAAAAAAGAAAAAAAAGGTGGTGTCCTCCTCCGCCTCGTCTGCCTGCACCGCCACGTCCGCCTCCTCTGTCTGCACCAACAAGTCTGTCTCTGCCTGCACTGCCACGTCTGCCTCCTCCACTGGGACCTCCGCCTCTAGGCTCAAGATTATTTTGTCTTATATTAGCAGAGTAGAGAAGTATACCGGCTGCACCCAGCCATTGTTATACTGCAGATAACTTTGTGCGTTCTCTTTACCATCTCCCAATGCTTGGTGGTTGACAGTTATCCCCCCCCCCCCCAAAAAAAAAATAATAATAAATAAGAATTGTAATAAGACGATGCATTTTGCATCCATCCAACTAATGTGGGAGAGGAAATTCTTCTGTGGAGTGTGTCTGTGAAAGTCATGAATAAAAAAAAAAAATTAGGAACACCCCCTTCATCCATCTAACTGTAGTAGGAGAGGAAATTCTTCTGTGGAGTGTGCCTGTGAAAGTTCTGAATAAAAAAATAATAATTAGGAACACCCCCCTTCATCCGTCTAACTATTGTGGGAGAGGAAATTCTTCTGTGGACTGTGTCCTTGACACTGTCAATTTTTTTAAATTTAGAACACCCCTTTGGCCTCCGTCTTACTGTAGTAAGAGAAACATTATTTTAATATATAGCCCCCTGATAGTGGACGTATGAGATCTTAAAATGAGACAACATTTTTTACCCAGTTTGAACCCAGGACATATAAGTACCAAACTGTCATGCTGTGGCCCTTAGAAACCTGCCACAGAATTGGCAGACACATGGAAAAAAATATATATACTTACACCTCCACGTCCGCCTCCTCCTCCACTCGGACCTCCATCTCCTGGCAACACCCCTAAAAATGGCTAAAGGTCACACACAGATTTGACAGACACAGTTAAAAAAAAAAAAACAGAAAGAGTGTTGGCTTCTTCCTCCATCTCTTCAACCTACACCACCAAGTTCACAGCCTCCTCAATTTCCTACTCCACTTGGACCTCTGCCTCTTGGTTCAAGGTTGTTATTATTATTTTTTTATGTATTTTAAGTCATTTCCCTATCCACATTTGTTTGCGGGGCAATTGCACTGCTTTAATGCCCACTTTGGAGCCTTTTGCAGACCTCTAGCCCTTTCTATGACTTTTTTAGAGCAATTTTAGTGCCCCAAAGTTCGGGTCCCTATAGACTTTAATGGGGTTCGCTGTTCAGGGTAAAGTTCAAGTCAAGTTCGGAAGCCAAATCAAACTTTGAAATTAAGTTCGGCCGAACCCCTCGAACCTGGACATCCAGCGGTCCGCTCATCCCTACTCCTTTAGCAATATGGGGAGGTGCGATCTCTATGCCATCACTTGTTTCCATGCTGTACAATAATTTGCCGGTGGCAGATCGTAATAAGACAGCACAAGCTGCCGCTTCCAAATTCTGATCTTTCAGAATGTTGAAAAATCTGGATTGCCTGATTAACAAGTGTTTGCTTGTTCACTGTATAATCGGTGGCAGTATCACACTGTAAGATGATTGCTAACGAGCAGTCATACAAATGCTCATTAGAAAATCTGCCCATCTAATACACCCTTTAGAGAGGCTAGACTTGTTCATGACAATTGGTTTTGGGTGCAGTGTTGAACTTGCAGTACCCCTGAGGTACCAGTACAGTGGAAACCGCAAGAGATAACCCCATTTTTGAAACTACATCCCCTCCACAGGAATTCAGCTTGGGGTATAGTGATTGTTTTGACCCCACAGTTGTTTCCTAAAATGTATTAATATTGGACCGTGAAAAATTATTATTATTTTTTTCCAATAGTACGTTGCTTTATCCAGAAATTTTTGCAGCAATACCCCATATGTGGTCCTAAACTACTCTTTGGAGAAACAGTAGAGCTCACAAGGAAAGGAGCAGCTTCTGTACTTTGTAACATGGAATTTGTTGAAATTGTTGAATGAGCTGTTTGAGGTCTCATCTTTTGTGGGACAAGCTGTAGTAATTATTGGTACCCTTTATGGGTACATTTGGCTTTTTGATTGCTTTTTATTTCATTTTTGGGAGGCGAGGTAAGGAAAAATTGCAATTATTATTTTTCGGAATTGTAATTTTGCAATTAAATGATTTTTTATGGAGTTCACCATGATATACATACATTATATGATAACTTTATTCTGTGTGTTAATGGTGATACATTTATATAGTTTTTTTTCATGTTTTACTACTTTTGCATCATAAAATAACTTTTTTCTAAATAAAAATCTGTTTCATTTTGCATCGCTACATACTAACATCCATAACATTTTTATTTTTCTGTCAATGTAGTAGTGTGAGTTTTTATTAGTACAATTTTGGGTACATTTTTTGGAAAGTGGGCAAAATTGCTGTTCTATTATTTTTTTTTTTATGGGGTTCACCATGCAGTATATATGATATGATAACCTTATTCTGGTAGGGTCTAGCCGGCGTCTGTATATGGCAGGGCCATGGAAACCATTGGGGCCCTGCAATCACGTCATGGGAGCTCGATGGGGTAGAGTGGAAGCTCCCTCCCTCTATTAAACACTTTAGATGCAGTGGTGGCTATGGATGGCTGGGTTCAGCGCTGGTACCGATCTTGGCCTTTGCAGCGGGGTGTCAGGTGTATTTTACAGTTGACACTCACTGCTGAAGATATCAACAGCTAGGTTTCTGAGCCTTTACCATCCCTATTATGTAATTATATTCCCATGCCGTATATTTACAGAATGAGGCAAGAAGAGGTTAATGCAGTCTTATATTTCAATATTGTGTGTAATTTAAAGTTTGCATCTAGTTTAGATGAAAAAATACCCATCACATGCACATGTACAATATAAAAAAAATTACATCAATCTCCAAGGCTTCTGTGTTCAGTATAGGGTCGTTGCTATGTGGCTCCTATAATCAAGAAGCTTTATTTGGTAGGGGAACGGAGGTGAGAGCAAGCTGCTCTGGAAAGATCACAGCAGTTCATGGAGAGCAGACCACAGGCGGTTCAACTCCATCATCATTATAAAGAAGCAGAATCCAATATTTAAGGGCAGTAAAGAAGTGAAAATCTATGTTGGTCCATATGAACAAGAGATGCTACTGCTTTATTTGCAATACTGTGTCGTGTTCCTGACAAATCTGTTCGCATACTCCTGTCTTCTAAAGGAAATTCATATTAATTGTCTTCTCAGCATGGTTGTAATGGTGTTGTTAGGTTGATGGTCTGATGGATTAAATGCATTGACATTTTAATCAGTCGATATATTGAAACATCTACATGATGTTTAATAATCATTAGGTCGTTCTGAGTCTGCACCAGATGTGATATTAGACCAAGTAGCAAACCAATGTGCAACAGAAGGCCATAAATTGTGACTATATATTCTCAAGCTGATTTACATAAATTAAGCATCAAGGAATGTTTCTAAAATACTGTCTAGAATAATTTTTTTATGCTTCTTTTTGTGAATGTTACACAATAATACGTCAGATTTGTGGAAGTTAAAGGGGTTACCAGCACCTGGATTTAAATACTTTTGTAATGGCATGCAATTAAAAATGTAGTATAGCTACTGAGTTATTCCATAAAATGTATCTGTGTAGCTCCACCTGCTGTTTGCTCTTTTCCTTTTATTTCTGTCCATACGCTCTGTTCCATCCCTCAGTGGCCACCAGCTCTATATACTGTTAGAACCTGGGACAGTTACAGGGAGAGAGCTGCAACAGTAAGGACCCCCCCCCCCCCCCCCCCCCTGAGAAATGGCACACCACCTGAGCTGCCAGCTTGAAATAAATCTAGCAGAACAATTGGAGAATGAATGGGAATAGTTTTGATCGCGAATATTCAAATCTCGAATTTTTATCGCGAATATTGGCACTTTGACAATTTGCGAATATCTAGAATATAGTGCTATATCTTCGTAATCGCGAATATTCTAGATTTTTTTTCATCAGTACCCATGATCCCTCACTGCTTCTTGCTTGTGGGCCAATAAGAAGGCTGCAATATCTTTGACTTTAGGAGTAGTGTTGATTGCAAATTTTCGTATCACAAATTTTCGTATCGCAAATTTTTCGATTGCCGATTTTTGCAATCAAGAAATTAATGACTGGAGAGCACGAATTCTCAAAATCGCGAATATATGATAAATATTCGCCCAAATATTCACGAAATATCGCAAATTCGAATATTGCCCCTGCTGCTCATCACTGAATGGGAAGAGTATTGGATCCATATGAGGTACAGGGCCAGTTGTAACTGTCATTGAAAAAGATTGTTATCTACTATATGATCTCTGATATTAATTTCTTAAATTAATCATGGGATAACCCCTTTTGGTAATTTCTCAAGTAGACCTACTACAGATGTATTGTACTGGGGTTACTAGCTGTTTTGATGTAACTTGCAGTGTTTCTATTGCAAAAATATCTTTCTCATAATTTTTGTCTCCAGGTGTAAGGGGAGCACCTGCCATGGTGGCAGCTATAGGGTGTCCCTGGGTTCTTTTGACTAGTGAAGAAACAATGCAGGCAGAGGCATGTAAATTCCTTTGCAGCACATTACAGACTATACTGTAAAGAAACATACACGTAATCACTCAAATTAAGAGGGTGCACCATTTAACCCCTTAGGGACGCATGACGTACTGGTACGGCATGTTTCCCGAGTCCTTAAGGACCCATGACGTACCGGTATGGCTTTAAAATGCGATTGCGGCGCCACGGGGGTTAATCGGAATGGGATGCCTGCTGAAATCATTCAGCGGGCATCCTGTCACAACGCCGGGGGGGGGAGGTCATGTGACCCCCCCCCCATATCGGCGATCGCCGCAAACCGCAGGTCAATTCAGACCTGCGGTTTGCAGCGCTTTTTGAAGTTTCTGATCCCCGCGGTCCCTGACCGCAGGGATCAGAAACTTTAAAATGCCCAAAATGTACATTTTTTCACCCCCCTGCACCCCTGAATGATTTTATGCCGGCAGGTGGTGCAGGCGGTGTGTGCGGTGCGGGAGGCAGGCGGTGCAGCAGGCGGGATCGCGATCCCCCGCCTCCTCTTGAATCATCATATGTGTCCAGTGGGTATACCAGAGTGTCAGCACATTGCTGACACTCTGGTATAAACGGCTGACATCTGTGCTGTGATGTCAGCCATTTAACCCTTTCCATACCGCGGTCCGTACAGACCGCTGTATGGAAAAGGTTAACAGTCATAGAGCAGCCCCCAGACAGGATGGGGGTCACAGAGGGAGGGAGCCCCCCTCCTTACCCTTCCCCATCTGCTCAGTTGTGGCAGACGGGGAAGGTTCCCATGGCAACAGGACGCCTTCTCAGGCATCCTGCTGTCCATGGTGCTGAACAGATCTGTGCTAAAGGCATAGATCTGTTCAGACAAAGTGTAAGTAAAATACAGTACAATACACTATATAGAGTACTGTACTGTAATATACAGACATCAGACCCACTGGATCTTCAAGAACCAAGTGGATCTGGGTCAAAAAAATGTAAAAAAAAAAAGTGAAAAAAGTAAAGAAAAAAAAAACACACATTTATCACTGAATAAAAATTAAAAAAATAAAATACACTACACATATTAGGTATCGCCGCGTCCATAACGACCTGATCTATAAAACAGTCATGTTACTTTCCCCGCACGGTGAACGCCATAAAAATAAAAAAATAAAAAACTATGAGAAAATTGAAATTTTGCCCACCTTACTTCCCAAAAAAGGAAATAAAAGTGATCATAAAAGTCGCATGTACGCCAAAATAGTACCAATCAAACCGTCATCTCATCTCGCAAAAATCATACCCTACCCAAGATAATCGTCCAAAAACTGAAAAAACTATGGCTCTTAGACTATGGAAACACTAAAACATTATTTTTTTTGTTTCAAAAATGTAATCATTGTGTAAAACTTACATAAATAAAAAAAGTATACATATTAGGTATCGCCGCGTCCGTATCGACCGGCTCTATAAAAATATCACATGATCTAACCCCTCAGGTGACCACCGTAAAAAAATGAAAAATAAAAACTGTAAAAAAAGCAATTTTTTGTCATCTTACGTCACAAAAAGTGTAATAGCAAGCGATAAAAAAGTCATATGCATCCCAAAATAGTGCCAATCAAACCGTCATCTCATCCCACAAAAAATGAGACCCTACCTAAGATAATCGCCCAAAAACTGAAAAAACTATGGCTCTCAGACTATGGAGACACTAAAACATGATTTTTTTGGTTTCAAAAATGAAATCATTGTGTAAAACTTACATAAATAAAAAAATTGTATACATATTAGGTATTGCCACGTACGTGACAACCTGCTCTATAAAAATACCACATGATCTAACCTGTCAGATGAATGTTGTAAGTAACAAAAAAAAAAACGGTGCCAATAAAGCTATTTCTTATCTTGCCTCACAAAAAGTGTAATATAGAGCAACCAAAAATCATATGTACCCTAAACTAGTACCAACAAAACTGCCAACCTATCCCGTAGTTTCTAAAATGGGGTCACTTTTTTGGAGTTTCTACTCTAGGGGTGCATCAGGGGGGCTTCAAATGGGACATGGTGTCTAAAAAAACTGTCCAGCAAAATCTGCCTTCCAAAAACCGTATGGCATTCCTTTCCTTCTGCGCCCTGCCGTGTGCCCGTACAGCAGTTTACGACCACATATGGGGAGTTTCTGTAAACTACAGAATCAGGGCCATAAATAATGAATTTTGTTTGGCTGTTAACCCTTATTTTTTAACTGGAAAAAAAATATTAAAATGGAAAATCTGCCAAAAAAGTGAAATTTTTAAATTGTATCTCTATTTTACATTTAATCTTGTGCAACACCTAAAGGGTTAACAAAGCTTGTAAAATCAGTTTTGAATACCTTGAGGGGTGTACTTTCTTAGATGGGGTCACTTTTATGGAGTTTCTACTCTAGGGGTGCATCAGGGGGGCTTCAAATGGGACATGGTGTAAAAAAAAAACAGTCCAGCAAAATCTGCCTTCCAAAAACCATACGGCGCACCTTTCCCTCTACGCCATACTGTGTGCCCGTGCAGTAGTTTACGGCCACATATGGGGTGTTTCTGCAAACTACAGAATCGGGGCAATAAATATAGCATTTTTTTGGCTGTTAACCCTTGCTTTGTTACTGGAAAAAATGGATTAAACTGGAAAATTTGCCAAAAAATCTAAATTCTGAAATTTTATCACCATTTGCCATTAACTCTTGTGGAACACCTAAAGGGTTAACGACATTTGTAAAATCAGTTTTGAATACCTTGAGGGGTGTAGTTTCTAGAATGGAGTCATTTTTGGGTGGTTTCTATTATGTAAGCCTCACAAAGTGACTTCAGACCTGAACTGGTCCCTAAAAAGTGGGTTTTTGAAAATTTCTGAAAAATTTCAAGATTTGCTTCTAAACTTCTAAGCCTTGTAACATCCCCCAAGAATAAAATATCATTCCCAAATTAATCCAATCAGGAAGTAGACATATGGAGAATGTAAAGTAATAGCTATTTTTGGAGGTATTACTATGTATTATAGAAGTAGAGAAATTTAAACTTGGAAATTTGCAATTTTTTACAAATTTTTTGTAAATTTGGTATTTTTTTATAAATAAAAATGAATTTTTTTTACTTCATTTTACCAGTGTCATGAAGTACAATATGTGACGAAAAACTATCCCAGAATGGCCTGGATAAGTCAAAGCGTTTTAAAGTTATCAGCACTTAAGGTGACACTGGTCAGATTTGCAAAAAATGGCCAAGTCCTTGAGGTGAAATAGGGCTGAGTCCTTAAGGGGTTAAACAAGTTACATTGTAACACATACACTACCTGTCCCAAAAAAAATCACCACCAAAAATAAGCCTTTAGCTTTGATTACGGCACACATTCGCTGTGGCATTGTTTCGATAAGCTTCTGCAATGTCACAAGATTTATTTCCATCCAGTGTTGCATACATTTTTCACCAAGATCTTGCATTGATGATGGTAGAGTCTGACTGCTGCACAAAGCCTTCTCTCTAGCACATCCCAAAGATTCTCAATGGGGTTAAGGTCTGGACTCTGTGGTGGCCAATCCTTGTGTGAAAATGATGTCTCATGCTCCCTGAACCACTCTTTCACAATTTGAGCCTGATGAATCCTAGCATTGTCATCTTGGAATATGCCCGTGCCGTCAGGGAAGAAAAAATCTATTGATGGAATAACCTGGTCATTCAGTATGTTCAGGTAGTCAGCTGACCTCATTCTTGGAGCACATACTGTTGCTGAACCTAGACCTGACCAACTGCAGCAACCTCAGATCATAGCATTGCCCCCACAGGCTTGTACAGTAGGCACTAGGCATGATGGGTGCATCACTTTATCTGCCTCTCTTCTTACCCTGATACGCCCATAACTCGAACAGGGTAAATCTGGACTCATCAGACCACATGACCTTCTTCCATTGCTCCAGAGTCCAATCTTTATGCTCCCTAGCAAATGGAAGCCTTTTTTTCTGGTTTGCCTCACTGATTACTTGTTTTCTTACAGCTACACAGCTGTTAAGTCCCAATCACTTAACAGTTCCCGTCACATTGTGCGTGTGGAAATGCTCCTACTTTCACTATTAAACATAGCCCTGAGTTCTACTGTTGTTTTTCTTCGATTTGATTTCACCAAGCGTTTAAGTGATCGCCGATCATGATTATTCAGGATTTTTTTTCCTGCCAAATTTCCTTCTCGAATAATGCTTTGGACAGTTCTTAACCCAATTTTAGTAGTTTCTGCAATCTCCTTAGATGTTTTCTCTGCTTAATGCATGCCAATGATTTGACCTTTCTCAAACAGACTAACATCTTTTCCACGACCACGAGATGTGTCTTTCGACATAGTGAATTAAGAAATGAGAAGCAACTCATTGCACCAGTTGGAGTTAAATAACTTGTTGCCAGCTGAAAGATAATCGCCCATGCAGTAATTATCCAATAGGAGACTCATAACTATTTGCTTAGTTAAATCCAGGTGGCGACTTTTTTTTTGGACAGGCGCTTTCCAGATAGTGCAAATGCACTTTTATCCTGACGCCCGCATCCTGGCCATCCACTCTAACAAGCGGCACAAGTCTGATGAAGGCCAATGTGTGGCCGAAACGTCATATTGTACACAGCCGCAAATACCAATTAAAAGAATTCCTTTTTTTCAACGCAATTGCTGGAGTTTCTATATTTTTACTAAGACGGGGTGGGAACCCGACTTCTAGCGGCAAACGGACAGTAGAGTGCCACTAGGTTTTGCTTTTATATATATATATATATATATATATATATATATATATATTATTTTTTTTTTGGACAGGCAGTGTATTTATAATCTTTTTAAAGTACAGCATGCTTGTTGGTTTCACTCACTAAGGAGCTCACGTGCTTGGCAGTTCTCATGGAGAAACACAGTCACTTTAACTATGTACAGTTCATACTGTATATAAAGTCCATGTGTACTAGCGGTAGTTCCAAGGGGTGCCTCCCTTCTACAGGGGATGCTAGAACTTCCGGCCAGCAGGTATCCAATATAGTGTCTTCACTTTGGAGCTGTTGAACATAGTGTACCCCAAGCCACCTCTGCACCATGTTCATGCAAGGGGCACACTTTCATGTGCCTGCTTCCTTGTTACTAAAGCAGACACTTTTTCTCTCCTTTGAGCAGCCGTCCATAACAGCACCTTTAACTGACCTTGCCAGTGCTCACCCCAACAGGGTAGTGAGTAGTGAGGGTACTCCCTTAATACTCCCTTAAGATGGCTGCTCCAGTCCTTATATACAGGACCCCTCCTCCTCTTGACATAAGCACTGACATCAAAGATAGCAGGCGTATACCCCTGCTCTGCTTTCCCCATTCATTGTGCAACGGCATCCTCTAGTGACTGTATTTTGTGGTATACAGTCCATATATATTATAATGAGCAAAGCAGACATTTTCTACTCCTGGTAACATGGTGCTGGAGTTGCTATACCACTCAGATTCCTGACAGTGGTGTCACATTTAAGGTGATTGTGTCCCCAACCATGTGCCCCCCTTGATTCTTCTGCTGATCTGTGCTTGAAGGGGCACACTTTCAATCAGTCTCCTTTCCTCTCTTGCAGCTGACAATATAGTCCCTTTTTTTTTTTTTTATCTTCTCAACTATACTGCCATGCTACTGCAGAGGTTCACCTTCTCACCTGACGTGAGGATTAAAGTGCAGAGGTCTGCCATAGTGGTGAGTGACGGAGCATGTGTGACCAGAAGCATACAGCTCATTTGGGGGACATTGCTATACACTTAAGTACCAATTAAATGTCATAAGTCTTCACTGGATCATTTTTATTAACAACTTGTAAATGGCAACCATTGTTATTGTTAGGTCCCTCAAAATACAATATTAATTGGTTCGGACTGAGATGACCATTGTATGTTGAAACTCTACAGAAAATAGGTAGTTGGTTCTGAAGCCCCAAAACGCCATTCCAAAATAAATAAAAAAGGAAGGATTTGAGCAAATACAGTATAAACTGGAATGGGAAGAGGGGAAGAGGGGAAGAGGAAAGGTGCATAGCACTACTCTTGGGGCTTTTAAACACACTGTACTGTGTTGCAATGTACTGTAAGTGTACAGGGACTCACCTTTTTATTGCACTACCAGTATCATCTACAGTAACCAGCAGCGTGTGCATGATGCAGTCTTACAGTAGACGTACATTACATAACTGTCCACTGTGAAGCACGCTGATTGGCTGAATTTAATATCTTTAATGGGGTTTTTCGATATTCTGATATTGATGACCTATCTTCAGGATAGGTCATCAATATACGATCGGCAGGGGTCCGACTTCCGGGTCCCCCGCTGATCACCTCTTTGAGGAGGCCTCCTCGCAGCTTAGAAAGGACAGCGCCATCCATTGAATATCGACTATGCTTTGGTATTGAAGCTCAAACCCATTCACTTCCAGTTGGGAATTTCTTATACTTACCAGTGTTCTTAGCGATGATTTCTGCTAACTACATTGATTTTGAAAGGAAGAAGATGGTAGGGCTCCCATCTGCTAGTCCCCCATTCATCTGATTCTTATGAAATGACATGTAAAAGCAATTCCATAGAAGTCTATTACTTATTAGGTGAGATTGGATTTTGTATATGGCAGTACATAAAATAGTTTATTTCCCAGAATTCTACCAGTTTATTTTCGGGGTTGTTGTTTTAAGTCAGCGTTATATGTTCGTACAGCACATAGTTCATTCATGTTATAAAAATACTTCTTGTTCCCAAACTGATACAATCAGTAGCCATCTTGTCTTTTATATTCTTCCCATGAAAGCTAAATATACTTTAATAGCCCCCTTTGCCTCTTTTCCCAGCAATATCCAATATGTATTTCATTTGAGTACTGGCTTCTATAAATTGTTTATGGAACAGAGCAATCTCAGAAGATATGGGCATGTTCACAGCTTCCTTCTAGAAATTTCTGCAGTTATTTCCATGTCTAGTTAATGTATCATTTCATTTTTTGTTTGATGTTGGGATCAAGCTGTTACATTTGTATCACTTTCACAGGCTACATTGATTCATTTTCCGCCGATGACTAATCTCATTCCTGTGTTGATCCTATTTTGATTGATAGGCTGCTATTAAGAGGCAGAACCATTTCCTTCTATGACACGGTATGCATTTAGAAATATAAAATGTAAATATATTCCTTTCACCTTCCTCACCTATCTCCTACACACATTGGCATTTTGTTGACATCAGTAAAATATTTGAGCTCATGAAGTTATAATCCTGAATTGGAGAAATTAGTAATCTCTCACTAGAATAATAAAAAAAACGGCAAAGATACTGCTTTAATATGTTAATGGTTAACCCACCCCTAAAGCATGAAGTTATTAAAATTCAGAAAGATTTGGCTCCAGCAGAACATAGCTGTGTGAAGAGGTTGTATTGCTTCTCACCTTGGGGGCCACCTCTTCATCCAAGTTCATTAAACTGTTCACTCCATCAATCATTGTGATGTTAGCATAAATTCCTAATTTCATACCAATTATAACGGCATATTTTAAATTAAAACTCTCCATCATGATCATGCTGCTTCATGAACATAATACCACAATTGTAGTGAAGACTGACAGAAGCAGAGCAGTAGATGAAAGCCTGAATGGAGTTGGCTGGAATTCATAAGGTTTCACATCACAAGACATTTCAGCGACTATATTATAATCTAGAAAATAAAATGTACAATTGATAAACATGATCTATAACTTTTGCATGAATTCCAGGAAAATGTCGCAAACTTACCTGTCCGGGCCCCAGCGGCGAGATCTCCAGCTCCAGTGCGAACAGGCCGGGAAAGACATCTTGCAAAGCCACGACCCTTGGTGACGTTACAGCATCCTTAGCAATAGGGTGCAATGCTCTGTTTCTCCCCACAGCAAACGTGTGCTTGAGGGGACTAGCAGCAGGCTGATTGCTCAGTTGCTCTATTCCTAAGTGCTAGTGTTTCTGACTAATGGAGCACTGGGTCATAACCTATCAGGTCCTGATCCTGGGACTCGATGCTCTATTTAAACCCCTTCCTGGCCAAATACCATTACCAGTGATAGGTTTTCACTCCCTAGATGTGCTCTCAGTTCTGTGTGCATTTGGATTGCTTATTGGATTTACCTTGGATTTAACTTTGACCACTCTCATGATTTGGTACAGAATTTCCCTTATGGTTCTGACTTCGGCTTGGCTATTCTGACTACCCTTTTTTGTCTGATTTGGTACTGTATTGTCCGCCTGGTTCCGAACCATTTCTGTACGACTTTGTCTTTGTGTAGTTTCTTCTATGTGTGTATGTTAGTCCTGCACCTAGCAGAGTAGGGGACATCGACCAGTTGCGGACTTTCCGCATAGGGCTTACACTGCAAGTAGGCAGGGAAAGCGGGCTCGGTTCCAGTTATGGCTCACTGTCTGTTCCTGCCTACTGTGCTGACAGAAAATGTAGAGATTTTATCGCCATTTGAGCCACGGATTCCTAGTAAGCTGTGTCTTTTCTTCTTTACATAGGGCCTCTATTGGTTCCACTGGACGTGTGGCTGGTCAGAGATAGTTAGAATGCTGGTAGTAGGATGCCGTTGCTAAGTCTAAACATCAATAGTCACTATAAAGCTTATTCTTTCGTTTGAGTCCTTTTTGCATCCACAAACGTCTCAGTTCAGCATGTCTTATTTTCCACAAAATGCCAACCTTACTTTTTACAAAACTTTCTATCAATTTTCTGTGCAATGGATCAATGAAAAATCAACCACACATGGGTGCCATCCATGTGCTGTCCATGGTTTTCATGGACCCATTGATTTGAATGGGAACCTTCTGTCCACAAAATGGACCAAAATAGTGCAAGCTGCTGTGTTTTTTCCTATGCTCCAAAAGTAATGACCAGTTAGGTCAGCCTGTACTACAGGCAACTTGTATGTAAGGAAAAACTCGCTCAGGACAACAGTGACAATAACCATAGGCGTGCGCAGCCTATTGCATTAGGGTGTGCATCCTAAAGCACAAACACACACGCCGCGCGCGCGTGCATGTGTTTGTATGTATTATATCCACAGATCCTCCATAAGGGTCCATTCACACGTCCGTAAGTGTTTTGCGGATCCGCAAATTGCAGATCCGCAAAACACGGACACCTGCAATGTGCGATCCGCAATTTGCGGATCCGCACATAACAGACACTATAATAGAAAATGCCTTTTCTGGCCCGCAATTGCGGACAAGAATAGGACATGTTCTATTTTTTCGAGGAACGAAATTGCGGATCCCGAAAAAACGGATCCCGAAAATGCGGATGCGGATCCAGGAAATGTGGATTTGCATCTGTTCCAGCCCCATTGAAAGTGAATGGGTCTGCAAATTGTGGAACGAATGCGGACCCAAATTACGGACGTGTAAATGGACCCCAGTGTGTAAATTTTTATTGTACTAACCTAATACTTACAAGCTTTCAAGAGTTTTCCTTTCTTCCTCGGTACGTTTGAGTATTCAGAAACAATCTTGTCCTAAGGGTGGGTTCACATCTGTGTTATGCCATTCCGTTATATTCTGTTTTAAACGGAATATAACGGAATGGCCAGATGGAATGCAAAACGGAAACCTTTAAGAGGCATTCCTTTTTGCTCTGTTCTAATAGAAGTTTATGAGAAAGCAGAACCGATCCGTCTGGGTCCTGTCGACAGGACTTTCTTTTCCGTCTTGCATAACGGGAACCAGATTGATCCGTTTTGATTCCTATAGACTTCTATGAGGACGGAGAGCAAACAGAAAGCCTCCTGCAGAGTCTGCACTGTACGAGAGAGAGATAGCAGTGGCTGTGAAGGGGAAAGTTCCAGAGCCTTTCTGCTGCCTGACCAACTGTATCCTTCCACAGTGCCAGCCTGCAGGACATGAGAGAGGCCTGGGGTCCACATTACAGCACCACTACATTTAAATTTATTCATAATCAAAAAGCATCATACATAACAAAAAAATTTTTTTTTAACTGAATTACATTTATAATAAAACAATTTACTTACAAAAGAAGCTATTCAGTCGTCTGCTGTGCCGTCCTCTGCTTGCTTCCACGGATTCTTTGCCCTCCTTTCTGTTTCTCCTCAGTGCGCAGGCGTACTGTTATGGGGGATCTGTGGATGACACACTGTTATGGGGGACCTGTGGATGACACACTGTTATGGGGGACCTCTGGATGACACACTGTTATGGGCATCTGTGGATGACACACTGTTATGGGGGACCTCTGGATGACACACTGTTATGGGCATCTGTGGATGACACACTGTTATGGGCATCTGTGGATGACACACTGTTATGGGCATCTGTGGATGACACACTGTTATGGGGGCATCTGTGGATGACACACTGTTATGGGGGCATCTGTGGATGACACACTGTTATGGGGGCATCTGTGGATGACACACTGTTATGGGGGCATCTGTGGATGACACACTGTTATGGGGGCATCTGTGGATGACACACTGTTATGGGGGCATCTGTGGATGACACACTGTTATGGGGGCATCTGTGGATGACACACTGTTATGGGGGCATCTGTGGATGACACACTGTTATGGGGGCATCTGTGGATGACACACTGTTATGGGGGCATCTGTGGATGACACACTGTTATGGGGGCATCTGTGGATGACACACTGTTATGGGGGCATCTGTGGATGACACACTGTTATGGGGGCATCTGTGGATGACACACTGTTATGGGGGCATCTGTGGATGACACACTGTTATGGGGGCATCTGTGGATGATACACTGTTATGGGGGCATCTGTGGATGATACACTGTTATGAGGTATCTGTGGATGACACTGTTATGGGGGCATCTGTGGATGACACACTGTTATTAACAGTGTGTCATCCACAGATCCCCCCCATAACAGTGTCATCCACAGATCCCCCATAAAAGGTGACATATTCCACACAGATGCCCCATAACATTATCATCCACAGATCCCCCCGCCATAACAGTGTCATATTCCACAGATGCCCCCATAACAGTGTGTCATCCACAGATATCCCCTTAATAGTCTATTAAGGGGATATCTGTGGATGGCACTGTTATGGGGGCATCTGTGTGGAATATGACACAGATGCGGGGGGGGGGGGGATCTGTGGATGACAATGTTATGGGGGCCAGGGGGGGGATCTGTGGATGACAATGTTATGGGGGCCAGGGGGGGGATCTGTGGATGACACATATATAGCAGTCTTGTGCTATATATGTGTGATCATCCACAGATCCCCCCCCCCCGCCCCCCATAACAGTGTCCCTGACAGTGACTGACCCCCAACAGGGGGTGGAGGCCGGCAACTATTGTAAGACCCCACCGTTCCTTATGTAAAATGTTGTAATTAAACTTGTGCCAAGTTGTACTACTATCTAATCTATTACTAACTTACTGGGACAGGACTCCAGCTAGGATTCACAGTTTTTCCTCTTTCACAGGGCACAATCACCATTCACTGGGCTGCCTGGGCAAGGGCACTGGGCGGGCAGGCAGGCTCTTCAAACATTCAAACTAGCCGGCCGGCCGGGGGCAGCGTAACGTGACGTCACTCACCCTGTCACGCCGCACGCACCTGCTCCTCCCACTTTATTAATGAAGCAGGCGGAGCAGGCGCGTGACGTCAGAGTGAGTGACATTACGCGGCCGACCGCCGGGAGCCGGAGCACAGGAGCAGTGAGCAGTCTTATATAGTATTGAGTCGTCAGTCGAGCAGATCTATGTCATTGAAGCTGTGCGGGGCTGGCAGCCGGGGCTCAAGCGGCAGGCGGCAGTGCAGGAGGCGGAGCACAGGGGTGTGATTAGGGTGTGCCCAGGCACACCCAGCACACCCCGTGCGCACGCCTATGACCATAACTCTAAACTTTCTAAAACCAGCATGTTAGCCAAACTGTAGGTATGGAAATTATTTTCTTAATAGGAGAGGTACAACACTTTCTGATCAGCCTTTGCAGGGGGTCGTGCAGTGGTAACAATCAAAAACACCTGATACCTTGCTCAGCACCCTGGTGTCTGCTCTATGCCCTCTTCTTATTAGGCCCAGCACAGCACTCAGACGTCTGCTCATTAGTGTTGATCCCGAATATTCTAATTGTAAATTTTTATTGCGAATATCGGCACTTCGAGAATTTGCGAAAATGTAGAATATAGTGCTATATATTCTAGATTTTATTTTTTAGCAGTAACCTCCCTTCTTGCTTGTGGGCCAATGAGGAGGCTGCAATATCTTTGTCAGAGCTTAGCAACATCCCTAGCAACCAATAGGAAAGTTGCCTAGCCCTTACTATATAAGTAACTCCCCAGCAGCCATTTTCTGCAGTTTTTTTTGCAGTTCTGAGAGAGAGAGAGCAGTGTTATTGCTGTGCTCTGTGCTTTTATCTGGATCTTATTCCTTATCCAATTACATTAGATAGTTAGCTCATATATATATATATATAATGTAGATAGTTAGTGGGAGATAGTCAGTGTAGGTTAGATAGTGATATAGTGTAGCTGATAGCTTCCAGTGCAGGGTGTTAGGTAGTGTGTTAGGAATTACTGTTTCTCAGCTGTCCATACATACATGCTACAGACATAGTGCTGTGATGTCACAACAATACTTAGCGCACCAATCAGTAATATCTACTCAGACCTGATAAAATGTGAAGTTGCATGTATTGCGCAACAAATATGCGCATCATTAGTGCCGATTTGTGCAATCGCGAAAATAATGACTGGAGATCACGAATTTATTGCAAATATTATGCACAAAATTTGCGAAATATCGCAAAAAAGAATATTGCCTATGCCGCTCATTACTACTGCTCAATGATCTCTGCTCATTAGGCCCAGCAGCTGGCTTAGGTGACTTGCTCTGACCTTCCTCATGTTATTGCTGCTCTCACGTCCAACTTTTCCTGGAGCAACTGCAGCAGCGGCGTACCTTCGCTCACTACTTACATAGCTCTAACCACTCTCCTCTGGTGGGAACTATTTTAATACCATTCCCTAATCCCACATCGGTGACATGTTATCATATGCCAGGTATCCTCATTGTCAAGACAGGGTCTTGGCACCATGCACCTCCTCTTACATGGAAGCTGTTCACACTTCTCCCGCTCTCCAATCCCCCAACGTGTAGGTCAGCATAGATCATCAATATCTTGATGCTGCACAATCCATTTCAAAATGATAAAGCCCCCGCATTATCTTTTCTAATCTTTAAGGTATAGACCATAAACATTTAAAAATAAAAGCACCCTTTCCCCCAATTAATTTTTTACTAATTATTACTAATTATTCATTAATAGGGATGAGCGAACCCGAACTGTATAGTTTGGGTTCGTACCGAATTTTGGGGTGTCCGTGACACGGACCTGAACCCGAACATTTTCGTAAAAGTCCGGGTTCGGTGTTCGGCGCTTTCTTGGCGCTTTTTGAAAGGCTGCAAAGCAGCCAATCAACAAGCGTCATACTACTTGCCCCAAGAGGCCATCACAGCCTTGCCTACTATTGGCATGGCTGTGATTGGCCAGTGCAGCATGTGACCCAGCCTGTATATAAGCTTGGGTCACGTAGCGCTGCACGTCACTCTGCTGATTCAAGCATAGGGAGAGGTTGCTGCTGCGACGTTAGGGCGAGATTAGGCAGATTAACTCCCCCAAAAGACTTAATTCAGTGATCGATCTCCAGCTGTGGATCATTGAAGTGCTAATATTGAATTGATCACTTTTTTTAGGCTGCCCAGAGCGTTTTTATATCACTTTTTTCTGGGGTGATCGGCGGCCATTTTGTGGCTTGTGGTGCGCCAGCACAAGCTACCACCAAGTGCATTTAACCATCAATAGTGTGGTTATTTTTTGCTATATCCTACATCAGCTGCAGGCTGAGCCTGTGTCACCGAAGTGCATTTAACCATCAACAGTGTGGTTATTTTTTGGCCATATACTACATCAGGTGCAGGCTGAGCCTGTGTCACCCAAGTGCATTTAACCATCAACAGTGTGGTTATTTTTTGGCCATATACTACATCAGGTGCAGGCTGAGCCTGTGTCACCCAAGTGCATTTAACCATCAATAGTGTGGTTATTTTTTGGCCATATACTACATCAGGGGCAAGTTGAGCCTGTCACCCAGCGCCTAAAAAATAGACCTGACATTTATATTCCTCCAAATCAGTACTGTTTTAGCTGGTCAAGTTATTTGTAGTGACCGTAAAAGCACAGTTTTTGTTCTGGGTTGAAAAACTATTCCCAAATTTGCCATTCTCAAAATTAGTAGTTTCTGCTATATCAGGCCTACTTTAAATCTATCCCAAAAAGGATATCTTAGATTCAAGGTGCTGATAGTGTCATTCTGAAAAACTTAACACACGCGCTACCGTGCAGATACAAGTCTAATTCTGTGATTAAAGGTATATCTGTCACACAGCGTGTAAAAAATAGGCCTCACATTTCTATTCAACCAAATCTGTACTGGTTTTAGCTGGTCAAATTATTTGTAGTGACCGTAAAAGCACAGTTTTTGTTCTGGGTTGAAAAACTATTCCCAAATTTGCCATTTTCAAAATTGTGGTGAACAGGAACAATGAGGAAAACATCTAATAAGGGACGCGGACGTGGACATGGTCGTGGTGGTGTTAGTGGACCCTCTGGTGCTGGGAGAGGACGTGGCCGTTCTGCCACAGCCACACGTCCTAGTGAACCAACTACCTCAGGTCCCAGTAGCCAGCAGAATTTACAGCGATATTTGGTGGGGCTCAATGCCGTTATAAGGAATGTAAGGCCTGAGCAGGTACAGGCATTAGTCAATTGGGTGGCCAACAGTGCATCCAGCACGTTCACATTATCTCCCACCCAGTCTTCTGCAGAAAGCGCACAGATGGCGCATGAAAACCAAGCCCATCAGTCTGTCACATCACCATCTTGCATATCAGGGAAACTGTCTGAGCCTCAAGTTATGCAGCAGTCTCTTATGCTGTTTGAAGACTCTGCTGCCAGGGTTTCCCAAGGGCATCCACCTAGCCCTTCCCCAGGGGTGGAAGAGATAGAATGCACTAACGCACAACCACTTATGTTTCCTGATGATGAGGACATGGGAATACCACCTCAGCACGTCTCTGATGATGACGAAACACAGGTGCCAACTGCTGCGTCTTTCTGCAGTATGCAGACTGAACAGGAGGTCAGGGATCAAGACTGGGTGGAAGACGATGCAGGGGACGATGAGGTCCTAGACCCCACATGGAATGAAGGTCGTGCCACTGACTTTCACAGTTCGGAGGAAGAGGCAGTGGTGAGACCGAGCCAACAGCATAGCAAAAGAGGGAGCAGTGGGCAAAATCAGAACACCCGCCGCCAAGAGACTCCGCCTGCTACTGACCGCCGCCATCTGGGACCGAGCACCCCAAAGGCAGCTTCAAGGAGTTCCCTGGCATGGCACTTCTTTAAACAATGTGCTGACGACAAGACCCGAGTGGTTTGCACGCTGTGCCATCAGAGCCTGAAGCGAGGCATTAACGTTCTGAACCTTAGCACAACCTGCATGACCAGTCACCTGCATGCAAAGCATGAACTGCAGTGGAGTAAACACCTTAAAAACAAAGAAGTCACTCAGGCTCCCCCTGCTACCTCTTCTGCTGCTGCCGCCTCGGCCTCTTCTGCTGCTGCTGCCGCCTCGGCCTCTTCCTCTGCCTCTGGAGGAACGTTGGCACCTGCCGCCCAGCAAACATGGGATGTACCACCAACACCACCACCTGCGTCACCAAGCATCTCAACCATGTCACATGGCAGCGTTCAGCTCTCCATCTCACAAACATTTGAGAGAAAGCGTAAATTCCCACCTAGTCACCCTCGATCCCTGGCCCTGAATGCCAGCATTTCTAAACTACTGGCCTATGAAATGCTGTCATTTAGGCTGGTGGACACAGACAGCTTCAAACAGCTCATGTCGCTTGCTGTCCCACAGTATGGTGTTCCCAGCCGCCACTACTTCTCCAAGAGAGCCGTGCCTTCCCTGCACAACCAAGTGTCCGATAAAATCAAGTGTGCACTGCGCAACGCCATCTGTGGCAAGGTCCACCTAACCACAGATACGTGGACCAGTAAGCACGGCCAGGGACGCTATATCTCCCTAACTGCACACTGGGTAAATGTAGTGGCGGCTGGGCCCCAGGCGGAGAGCTGTTTGGCGCACGTCCTTCCGCCGCCAAAGATCGCAGGGCAACATTCTTTCCCTCCTGTCTCCTCCTCCTCCTACTCAGCTTCCTCCTCCTCTTCTTCCACCTGCTCATCCAGTCAGCCACACACCTTCACCACCAACTTCAGCACAGCCCGGGGTAAACGTCAGCAGGCCGTTCTGAAACTCATATGTTTGGGGGACAGGCCCCACACCGCACAGGAGTTGTGGCGGGGTATAGAACAACAGACCGACGAGTGGTTGCTGCCGGTGAGCCTCAAGCCCGGCCTGGTGGTGTGCGATAATGGGCGAAATCTCGTTGCAGCTCTGGGACTAGCCGGTTTGACGCACATCCCTTGCCTGGCGCATGTGCTGAATTTGGTGGTGCAGAAGTTCATTCGCAACTACCCCGACATGTCAGAGCTGCTGCATAAAGTGCGGGCCGTCTGTTCGCGCTTCCGGCGTTCACACCCTGCTGCTGCACGCCTGTCTGCGCTACAGCGTAACTTCGGCCTTCCCGCTCACCGCCTCATATGCGATGTGCCCACCAGGTGGAACTCCACCTTGCACATGCTGGACAGACTGTGCGAGCAGCAGCAGGCCATAGTGGAGTTTCAGCTGCAGCACGCACGGGTCAATCGCACTGCGGAACAGCACCACTTCACCACCAATGACTGGGCCTCCATGCGAGACCTGTGTGCCCTGTTTCGAGTACTCCACCAACATGGCCAGTGGCGCTGACGCCGTTATCAGCGTTACAATACCACTTCTATGTCTCCTTGAGAAAACACTTAGGGCGATGATGGAAGAGGAGGTGGCCCAGGAGGAAGAGGAAGAAGAGGGGTCATTTTTAGCACTTTCAGGCCAGTCTCTTCGAAGTGACTCAGAGGGAGGTTTTTTGCAACAGCAGAGGCCAGGTACAAATGTGGCCAGACAGGGCCCACTACTGGAGGACGAGGAGGAGGTGGAGGAGGATGAGGATGAAGCATGTTCACAGCGGGGTGGCACCCAAAGCAGCTCGGGCCCATCACTGGTGCGTGGCTGGGGGGAAACACAGGACGATGACGATACGCCTCCCACAGAGGACAGCTTGTCCTTACCTCTGGGCAGCCTGGCACACATGAGCGACTACATGCTGCAGTGCCTGCGCAACGACAGCAGAGTTGCCCACATTTTAACGTGTGCGGACTACTGGGTTGCCACCCTGCTGGATCCCCGGTACAAAGACAATGTGCCCACCTTACTTCCTACAGTGGAGCGTGATAGGAAGATCCGCGAGTACAAGCGCACGTTGGTAGACGCGCTACTGAGAGCATTCCCAAATGTCACAGGGGAACCAGTGGAAGCCCAAGGCGAAGGCAGAGGAGGAGCAAGAGGTTGCCAACGCAGCTGTGTCACGCCCAGCTCCTCTGAGGGCAGGGTTAGCATGGCAGAGATGTGGAAAAGTTTTGTCACCACGCCACAGCTAACTGCACCACCACCTGATATGGAACGTGTTAGCAGGAGGCAACATTTCACTAACATGGTGGAACAGTACCTGTGCACACCCCTCCACGTACTGACTGATGGTTCGGCCCCATTCAACTTCTGGGTCTCCAAATTGTCCACGTGGCCAGAGCTAGCCTTTTATGCCTTGGAGGTGCTGGCCTGCCCGGCGGCCAGCGTTTTTTCTGAACGTGTATTCAGCACGGCAGGGGGCGTCATTACAGACAAACGCAGCCGCCTGTCTACAGCCAATGTGGACAAGCTGACGTTCATAAAAATGAACCAGGCATGGATCCCACAGGACCTGTCCATCCCTTGTGCAGATTAGACATTAACTACCTCCCCTTAACAATATATTATTGTACTCCAGGGCACTTCCTCATTCAATCCTATTTTTATTTTCATTTTACCATTATATTGCGGGGCAACCCAAAGTTGAATGAACCTCTCCTCTGTCTGTGTGCCGGGGCCTAAATATGTGACAGTGGCCTGTTCCAGTGGTGGGTGACGTGAAGCCTGATTCTTTGCTATGAGATGAAGACTGATTCTCTGCTGACATGAAGCCTGAATCTCTGTTATGGGACCTCTCTCCTCTGCCTGGGTGCCTGGGCCTAAATATGTGACAATGGCCTGTTCCAGTGGTGGGTGACGTGAAGCCTAATTCTCTGCTATGACATGAAGACTGATTCTCTGCTGACATGAAGCCTGAATCTCTGTTATGGGACCTCTCTCCTCTGCCTGGGTACATGGGCCTAAATATGTGACAGTGGCCTGTTCCAGTGGTGGGTGACATGAAGCCTGATTCTCTGCTATGACATGAAGACTGATTCTCTGCTGACATGAAGCCTGAATCTCTGTTATGGGACCTCTCTCCTCTGCCTGGGTACATGGGCCTAAATATGTGACAGTGGCCTGTTCCAGTGGTGGGTGACGTGAAGCCTGATTCTCTGCTATGACATAAAGACTGATTCTCTGCTGACATGAAGCCTGAATCTCTGTTATGGGACCTCTCTCCTCTGCCTGGGTACATGGGCCTAAATATGTGACAGTGGCCTGTTCCAGTGGTGGGTGACGTGAAGCCTGATTCTCTGCTATGACATGAAGACTGATTCTCTGCTGACATGAAGCCTGAATCTCTGTTATGGGACCTTTCTCCTCTGCCTGGGTGCCTGGGCCTAAATATGTGACAGTGGCCTGTTCCAGTGGTGGGTGACGTGAAGCCTGATTCTCTGCTATGACATGAAGACTGATTCTCTGCTGACATGAAGCCTGAATCTCTGTTATGGGACCTCTCTCCTCTGCCTGGGCCTAAATATGTGACAGTGGCCTGTTCCAGTGGTGGGTGACGTGAAGCCTGATTCTCTGCTATGACATGAAGACTGATTCTCTGCTGACATGAAGCCTGAATCTCTGTTATGGGACCTCTCTCCTCTGCCTGGGCCTAAATATGTGACAGTGGCCTGTTCCAGTGGTGGGTGACGTGAAGCCTGATTCTTTGCTATGACATGAAGACTGATTCTCTGCTGACATGAAGCCTGAATCTCTGTTATGGGACCTCTCTCCTCTGCCTGGGTGCCTGGGCCTAAATATGTGACAATGGCCTGTTCCAGTGGTGGGTGACGTGAAGCCTGATTCTCTGCTATGACATGAAGACTGATTCTCTGCTGACATGAAGCCTGAATCTCTGTTATGGGACCTCTCTGCTCTGCCTGGGTACATGGGCCTAAATATGTGACAGTGGCCTGTTCCAGTGGTGGGTGACATGAAGCCTGATTCTCTGCTATGACATGAAGACTGATTCTCTGCTGACATGAAGCCTGAATCTCTGTTATGGGACCTCTCTCCTCTGCCTGGGTACATGGGCCTAAATATGTGACAGTGGCCTGTTCCAGTGGTGGGTGACGTGAAGCCTGATTCTCTGCTATGACATGAAGACTGATTCTCTGCTGATATGAAGCCTGAATCTCTGTTATGGGACCTTTCTCCTCTGCCTGGGTGCCTGGGCCTAAATATGTGACAGTGGCCTGTTCCAGTGGTGGGTGACGTGAAGCCTGATTCTCTGCTATGACATGAAGACTGATTCTCTGCTGACATGAAGCCTGAATCTCTGTTATGGGACCTCTCTCCTCTGCCTGGGCCTAAATATGTGACAGTGGCCTGTTCCAGTGGTGGGTGACGTGAAGCCTGATTCTCTGCTATGACATGAAGACTGATTCTCTGCTGACATGAAGCCTGAATCTCTGTTATGGGACCTCTCTCCTCTGCCTGGGTACATGGGCCTAAATATGTGACAGTGGCCTGTTCCAGTGGTGGGTGACATGAAGCCTGATTCTCTGCTATGACATGAAGCCAGATTCTCTGCTATGGCATGAAGAGACTTATTCTCTGCTGACATGAAGCCAGATTCTCTGCTATGGCATGAAGAGACTAATTCTCTGCTGACGTGAAGCCCGATTCTCTGTTATGGGACCTCTGTCCAATTGATATTGATTAATTTTTTTTAATTTTATTTTTATTTTAATTCATTTCCCTATCCACATTTGTTTGCAGGGGAATTACCTACATGTTGCTGCCTTTTGCAGCCCTCTAGCTCTTTCCTGGGCTGTTTTACAGCCTTTTTAGTGCCGAAAAGTTCGGGTCCCCATTGACTTCAATGGGGTTCGGAACATTTCCGGGAAGTTCGGCCGAACTTCTCGAACCCGAACATCCAGGTGTTCGCTCAACTCTATTCATTAATTTAACAGACATGTTATATATCAAAATTAATGATAGACAATAATGATCACTCCAGAATTCTGGCTTCAAGAAATCACAAAATAGGAGCTTTGTGCATACATTTTGCAACTTTTTGCATGCTTACACCACTCACAGTGTGGTTAGCTATATTAATTTGTTTCACTCAATATTTATCACTGCGACCTTTTAAAAAGTCACACAAAGTCACAACTGCTTTTGTGCAAATGTGCCCCAAAAGTTGCAAAACCTCTATTTTGTGACCTTTTAAAGCCAGAATTCTAGAGTTCAGTGTTAATAAATTTCCCTTCTGTCTAAAATTTATCAAAAAAAGAAACCTGTAATGATGACATAAAAAGAACTTTAAAAAATCATATCAATACCCTAACAATTAAGAAGTTATAACTGTTATACTAACCCATACTAAAAATAAAAAGCCTAAAATACGCTGGACCATAATCAATTAAAATCCGTTCTCTAAGCAGTTGCATACTCCATCTAATGAAATACATTATGGTAATCATATTGAGCAGTAGGAGGCTCCACACCCCTCCAATTAAACCCTGTCCACTTCACTCTTCACTCCTGAAAAGTAGCAAGAGAAATGCAAAAATGCTATAAAAAAACTGTTTTGCATCTGATAGAAAACTGCTCCTACAGTTTCTCAGCCTTTGTTCTCCCTTAAATTTTGGACCCTATTTTGCAAAAAGCATTTTAGTATTGAATGTATGAAATATTGCATTTTTCACTGAAAGACATAAAGCAACCTGCAGTGACAATTATAGTTACCAACCTTTACTGTACTGCCTAAGCCAAAATAGGCAGCTTTCACATCTAGAATGACAAAGGGAATATTGACATAGAATAATGGTACCAGGTTATCAGTTAATGCTGTCATTGCCCATGTCACATTACAGAAGGTGGAAAGCAATTCTATCAAGGGCTGCAAATATATTACCTGATAATAAAAACCAAATCGTAAAATCATTGCATTAAAATCAAATATTTTTATGCATTTTCCCCATGAATATTGTCCCATGATATACATAAAAGTAGAAGCTCACACTGATCTATGTATTTTATTCTCCCTCCTCCACTTTAAAACCCAGGTGTACCTTATGAACTTGCACTAATATTGTAAGTGCCCCTTACTAGTGTTGATTGAGCACCAAAGTGCTCGGGTGCTCTGGTGCTCGAGTAGAACACTTTGGGATGCTCGGATGCTCTACAGAGCACCAGAGCACAATGGAAGTCAATGGGAGAACCAGAGCATTAAACCAGGCACCCCCTGCTCTGAAGAGTGGAGGGTGTCTGGTTCTCAGGAAAAGGTCAGAAATTGATGGAAACACCACTGAAATGGTTCGGGAACAGCATCGGGAGGATGTCTGGGTGCATCTTGGACTCCCAGGTCGCTGCTGGGAACGATGTTGTCCGAGTAGTACGCCACTTTTACAGACTGACAATAATATGCACAAAACCGAAGATAAAATAAGATTTTAGAGGAAAAATTGTTAGGAAACATTCTTTCCTGTATATAAAGTGCAAGTGCTGCCAAAAATTACAAGGAAGAGGCATTCTGATACAACCTGTATATCACATAAAGGAGGGCCTCATTCACATTGTGGTACAATTTTTCAGGTAGCGGGTCTCCTACATTCATAAAGTCTATGCACTAAGTCAAAGGGCTGCCAAAAATTACAAGGAATCGGCACTCCAATACAACCTTTATTACACATAAAGGAGGGCATCATACACACCCTTGAAAAATTATGATTAATGGCCTGCTGGTGACCCTCAAAAACATTAGGAGCAAGAGCCTGCTGGTGACCCTTTAAAACATTAGGGGCAAGGGCCTGCTGCTGATCTGACCATCTAAAACATTAGGGGCGAGGGCTTGCTGCTGATCTGACCATCTAAAACATTAGGGGCGAGGGCCTGCTGCTGTTCTGACCATCTAAAACATTAAGGACGAGGTCCTGCTGCTGATCTGACCATCTAAAACATTAGGGGTGAGGGCCTGCTGGTGACCCTCTAAAACAGCGGTTCTCAACCTAGGGGTCGCGACCCCTTTGGGGTCGATCGGCCCTTTCCGAGGGGTCGCCTGAGGCTTCCTATTGTGGGTCCAGGCCCATCGCTAACAGACAGGCAAAACAATCAATTGCTTGGGGCCCCGAGCTGGCCCGGGGCCAAGCAGAGCCGGTGCTTGTTTTGCGGCTGAGTAACTCAGAAGATCCGATGGTATATTCTAACCCCCAGGCGTTCCCATGGTGATTAGAATATACAGGGCCACGCCGCTCACAGCAGTATATTTATAAACTAATCAGTAACTACTTTAACTTTAATCATTGCTCATTGCTGAGCTCTTTACTTGGATTATAATTTATTTGGATATGGGATATCTTACTTTGTCTTAGCTCCGGTAATAGCAGGCAGTGCGGGGGGCGGCGCTCACTCACTGACGTCACGCGCCTGCTCCTCCCACTAGGCGGCACAGGCGCGTGACGTCAGTGAGTGAGTGCCGCCCCCCGCACTGCCTGCTATTACCGGAGCTAAGACAAAGTAAGATATCCCATATCCAAATAAATTATAATCCAAGTAAAGAGCTCAGCAATGAGCAATGATTAAAGTTAAAGTAGTTACTGATTAGTTTATAAATATACTGCTGTGAGCGTCGGGGAGGGAGATCTGTGGATGGCACTGTAGGGGGATCTGTGGATGGCAGTGCCATCCACAGATCCGCCTACAGTGCCATCCACAGATCCCCCCTCCCCTAAACAGTGCCATCCACAGATCTCCCCCCTAAACAGTGCCATCCACAGATCCCCCCTCCCCTAAACAGTGCCATCATGGCACTGTTTAGGGGAGGGGGGGATCTGTGGATGGCACTGTTTAGGGGGGGATCTGTGGATGGCACTGTTTAGGGGGGGGGATCTGTGGATGGCACTGTTTAGGGGGGGGGGTCTGTGGATGGCACTGTTTAGGGGGGGGGATCTGTGGATGGCACTGTTTAGGGGGGGGGGGGTCTGTGGATGGCACTGTTTAGGGGGGGGGGGGGTCTGTGGATGGCACTGTTTAGGGGGGGGGGTCTGTGGATGGCACTGTTTAGGGGGGGGATCTGTGGATGGCACTGTTTAGGGGGGGATCTGTGGATGGCACTGTTTAGGGGGGGGATCTGTGGATGGCACTGTTTAGGGGGGGGGATCTGTGGATGGCACTGTTTAGGGGGGGATCTGTGGATGGCACTGTTTAGGGGGGGATCTGTGGATGGCACTGTTTAGGGGGGGGGATCTGTGGATGGCACTGTTTAGGGGGGGGGATCTGTGGATGGCACTGTTTAGGGGGGGGATCTGTGGATGGCACTGTTTAGGGGGGGGATCTGTGGATGGCACTGTTTAGGGGGGGGATCTGTGGATGGCACTGTTTAGGGGGGGGATCTGTGGATGGCACTGTTTAGGGGGGGGGATCTGTGGATGGCACTGTTTAGGGGGGGGATCTGTGGATGGCACTGTTTAGGGGGGGGGGGATCTGTGGATGGCACTGTTTAGGGGGGGGGATCTGTGGATGGCACTGTTTAGGGGGGGGGGATCTGTGGATGACACTGTTTAGGGGGGGATCTGTGGATGACACTGTTTAGGGGGGGATCTGTGGATGACACTGTTTAGGGGGGGGATCTGTGGATGGCACTGTTTAGGGGGGGATCTGTGGATGGCACTGTTTAGGGGGGGATCTGTGGATGGCACTGTTTAGGGGGGGATCTGTGGATGGCACTGTTTAGGGGGGATCTGTGGATGGCACTGTTTAGGGGGGATCTGTGGATGGCACTGTTTAGGGGGGATCTGTGGATGGCACTGTTTAGGGGGGATCTGTGGATGGCACTGTTTAGGGGGGATCTGTGGATGGCACTGTTTAGGGGGGATCTGTGGATGGCACTGTTTAGGGGGGATCTGTGGATGGCACTGTTTAGGGGGGATCTGTGGATGGCACTGTTTAGGGGGGGATCTGTGGATGGCACTGTTTAGGGGAGGGGGGATCTGTGGATGGCACTGTTTAGGGGAGGGGGGATCTGTGGATGGCACTGTTTAGGGGAGGGGGGATCTGTGGATGGCACTGTTTAGGGGAGGGGGGATCTGTGGATGGCACTGTTTAGGGGAGGGGGATCTGTGGATGGCACTGTTTAGGGGAGGGGGGATCTGTGGATGGCACTGTTTAGGGGAGGGGGATCTGTGGATGGCACTGTTTAGGGGAGGGGGATCTGTGGATGGCACTGTTTAGGGGAGGGGGATCTGTGGATGGCACTGTTTAGGGGAGGGGGATCTGTGGATGGCACTGTTTAGGGGAGGGGGATCTGTGGATGGCACTGTTTAGGGGAGGGGGATCTGTGGATGGCACTGTTTAGGGGGGGATCTGTGGATTGCACTGTTTAGGGGGGGATCTGTGGATGTCTTTGTGATTAATTACTCTGCTTTAATTATGCTCAATTTGTAGCAATAAAAATACATCCTGCATATCAGATATTTACATTACAATTCATAACAGTAGCAAAATTAGTTATGACGTAGCAAGGAAAAAAATGTAATGGTTGGGGGTCACCACAACATGAGGAACTATATTAAGGGGTCACGGCTTTAGAAAGGTTGAGAACCACTGCTCTAAAACATTAGTGGTGAGGGACTGCTGCTGAGCTGACCATCTAAAACATTAGGGGCAAGGGCCTGCTGCTGATCTGACCATCTAAAACATTAGGGACAAGGGCCTGCTGCTGATCTGACCATCTAAAACATTAGGGGCGAGGGCCTGCTGGTGACCCTCTAAAACATTAGTGGTGAGGGACTGCTGCTGAGCTGACCCTCTAAAACATTAGGAGCGAGGGCAGCCTAATAAGCATGTTGATGTGATGGAGGAGGAGGAGGATGACGAGAAAAGGAAGATTGAACCATATACACTTTTTTGTGGTGGAAGGGGTACATGGAAATACAGTGTATTCAATACACCATAAAAGCCACATTTAAAGTGCTTTTATGTTCAGCCGTTTTCCTCTGGTGGAGTAGAGAAGTCAGGGGCAATCCAGGCCTTGTTCATTTTGATAAGAGTCAACCTGTCAGCATTTTCAGTTGACAGGCGGATGCGCTTATCAGTTATTATGCCCCCAGCAGCACTAAATACCCGCTCTAACAAAACGCTGGCGGAAGGGCAGGCCAGCACCTCCTAGGCGTAGCGTGCCAGTTCATGCCAAGTGTCCACTGAGGACGCTGACACGGTCTGCTACGTACTCCTTCACCATCTTCCAAAACTTTTTGTCACGATGGAGGGTGGGGGAAACTTCCCACCGTACGATATTGGGTATGCGGGGAAGCAGCTAGGCCAGGATGCCGGTATAAGGGAGCAGGTCACCTCCTAAAGCATCCCTAATCCTCGTCCTAACTCCTCACCGTATGAGCGGACCTGGATGGTAGGACGGTTCATACCCAGGATACCTAGAACTCTGAGTCACCCTGATAATCCCTCACATAGGAGCAGGGGAGAGACGACCTTTTCTTCCAAGACACGGAAGAACAGGAGTCTCAACCGGCCTAGTAGCAGAGAAATGCCAAGTGGAACAGCAGGTAAATATCCAATGTTAAGAAACCACTAAACCAAGAACAACGGAATACTTGGTGACTTACCTGCCGCAGCAGCTGGAAGGCACCAAAGAACAACACACTGTGATAAACTGGAAACCATACAAACTAACTGCAATCCAAACACCAAACGGATGCAGTACGTACTGACACACAGGAAACAGCAGTCCAGCAACAGCTCACATACTTGACTTTTGGTTCACCCCTTCGGGAAACCATGGAGCCCCCTTCCGGAGGACACAACAGACAAACTGGGGAGCATCTAGCATCCAGAACATATACCCACACCAAACATAACAACAGGTAAGGTAGAAAAATGGAGGAGACATAAGGAAGACATCGCTGGAGACATCGATGTCTCACTAGGTGGCCCTCACCCTGTAAATTGAAACATCTAGACAAGGAGAATAACTCCAGCACACACCAAGGCTGGAGTACAACTGACTCCTGGCCTAAAGCCACAGGTATAAGAAGCACCTAGTGACCACACCCAGCAAGGTAGTTAACCCCTCCAGCACCAAACAGGGGAGGAACCAGGAGAAGGGGAGAAAGGCACATATAAGCCGACATAAATGCGTTGCCCCTGGGAACTGGCATGCATGGCAACGTGCCACGCGCACAACACCAAGGCCGTGACACTCCCACCCCTCAAAGCCCTCCCAACTGAAAAAGGAGAAACTAAATGGAACACTCAAAACAACAGAGAAAAAAAAATGGAAAAATCTGTGTCAGTGCCAGAGAGTCTCCCTAAGACTGCCACCAGCACCCCGGAGCCAACAACTAGGAACTAGGCAGTCAGCCAACAAACAGCCAGGAGAGACTGCACTGACCACTGCGTCCACATTCAGACACAGTTCACACCAGGTCGCTACCAGCATGCATCCCCAACCAGCAAACACCAGAGCCAATACAACAAGGAATGCAGCCAGACAACACAACACAAGCAACTGAACCACAGAGACATGGACGAGGGGAGACACAAACACAAGTGACGGTTCACACCTACTGCAACAATTGTCACAGAGAACTGCACTGTTAACAGCATCTCACCTTTCACCCTCCCTCTGGAAGATAAGCATGCATGCCAGAAAACGGAAGGCAACACATGCTGAGCCCTCTTCCGAAGGCGTAGACAGAGGAGCCATAGTGGGACATACTGTCATGGTGGGGAGTGGGGGGAAACTCCCAACCGTACGATAAGGCGGGTATGCAGGGAAGCAGCTAGACCAGGATGCCGGGATAAGGGAGCAGGTCACTTCCTAAAGCGTACCTAATCCTCGCCCTAACTCCTCACTTTATGGGTGGACCTGGATGGTAGGACGGCTCATACCCAGGATACCTAGGACCGTGAGTCACCCTGATAATCCTTCACATAGGAGCAGGTGAGAGACGACCTGTTCTTCCAAGACACGGAAGAACAGGAGTCTCAACCGGCCTAGTAGCAGAGAAATGCCAAGTGGAATGGCAGGTATGTATCCAGTGGTAAGAAACCACTGAACCAAGAACAGTGGAATACTTGGTGACTTACCTGCCGCAGCTGCTGGAAGGCACCAAAGAAGAACACACTGAGATAAACTGGAACCCATACAAACTAACTGCAATCCAAACACCAAAGGATGCAGTACGTACTGACACACAGGAAACAGCAGTCCAGCAACAGCTCACATACTTGACTTTTGGTTCACCCCTTCGGGAAACCATGGAGCCCCCTTCCGGAGGACACAACAGACAAACTGGGGAGCATCTAGCATCCAGAACATATACCCACACCAAACATAACAACAGGTAAGGTAGAAAAATGGAGGAGACATAAGGAAGACATCGCTGGAGACATCGATGTCTCACTAGGTGGCCCTCACCCTGTAAATTGGAACATCTAGACAAGGAGAATAACTCCAGCACACACCAAGGCTGGAGTACAACTGACTCCTGGCCTAAAGCCACAGGTATAAGAAGCACCTAATGACTACACCCAGCAAGGTAGTTAACCCCTCCAGCACCAAACAGGGGAGGAACCAGGAGAAGGGGAGAAAGGCACATACAAGCCGACATAAATGCGTTGCCCCTGGCAACCGGTATGCATGGCAACGTGTTACGCGCACAACAACGAGGCTGTGACACTTTTCCCTCCTTGTGACACTAGGCCGCGCATCAGGGTGAGGGTGCTGGCGGGTTGTCATGAAACTGTTCCAGGCCTTGGAGAGTGTTGCCCTGCCTCTGTTTGAACTGCTGTGTGTTCTCCTCGTCTCCCCTCCTTGGTTGCCCAAGGAACTATGTACTCTGCCACCAGCGTGTCAGCTGGAAATTTTTGGAGCAACTTTTCCAAAAGGACCTTCTGGTATTGCACCATTTTGCCAGTCCTCTCCACCACAGGAATGAGAGATGAGAAGTTCTCTTTGTAGCGAGGGTCAAGAAGGGTGAACAACCAGTAATCGGTGTTGGCCAAAATGCGTATAACGCATGGGTCACGGGAAAGGCAGCATAATATAAAGTCAGCCAACAGACAAGACTTTGCTGTCCTCACCAGGAGGATGACTCTCAATCTCCTCATCCTCTTCCTCCTCTTCGGCCGATCCACACTGAACAGATGGAATAAAACTTCCATGGGTACTACCCTCTGTAGCGGAGTCAACCATCTCCTCATCATCATCCAAGTCGCGCTTAGAAGATGAACTGAGGGTGGTCTGGCTATCACCCTGTGTACTGTCTTCCCCCATTTCCACCTCTTCCACATGCAAAGCGTCCGCCTTCATTGTGATCAGCGAGCGTTTCAGTAGACACAGAAGTGGGATGGTTACGCTGATAATAGTGGCATCGCCACTCACCATCTGTGTTGATTCCTCAAAGTTGCGTAAAACCTCACAGAGGTCAGACATCCATGCCCCCTCGTCGCTTGTGAAGAGCGAAAGCTGACTGGAAAGGCGATGACCATGTTGCAGCTGGTATTCCACTACTGCCCTCTGCTGCTCACAAAGCCTGGGCAACATGTGAAACGTGGAGTTCCAGCGCGTGCTCACGTCGCACAACAGTCGTTTACTGGCGGAAGCTGTAGATGACTTTTGAAAATGGGCACACGAGCGGCGCACCTTCACCAGTAGCTCAGGCAAATTGGGGTAGGTTTTGAGAAACCGCTGAAACACTAAGTTGAAGATGTGGGCTAGGCATGGTATGTGTGTGAGCCTGCCGAGCTCCAAAGCCACCACCAAGTTACGGCCATTATCAGACACAACCATGCCTGGTTTTAGGTTGAGTGGCGAGAGCTACAGCTCAGTCTGGTCCCTTATGCCCTGCCACAGCTCTGCGGCGGTGTGCTGTTTGTCACCTAAGCAAATTAGTTTCAGCATGGCCTGTTGCCGCTTCCCCACTGCAGTGTTACACTGCTTCCAGCTACTGACTGATGGCTTACTGGAGCTACAAGATGAGAATTCAGAGGTGGAAGTAAAGGAGAAGTTGGAGGAGAAGAAGGGGGGGGGACGTTGCAGCCACTAATGTAGGTGGTGGCAGAAATCCTGATGGAAGTAGGGCCCGCAATCCTTGGCGTTGGTAGCACCTGTGCCATCCCAGGGTACGACTCGCTCCCAGCCTTCACAACCTTCACCCAGTGTGCCGTCAGGGAAAAATAGCGTCCCTGGCCAAAAGCACTTGTCCATGTGTCAGTCGTTAAGTGGACCTTCCCAATAACTGCGTTGGTCAGGGCACAGGTGATGTTACGGGACACATGCTGGTGTAAGGCGGGGACGGCACACCGGAAAAAATAGTCGCGGCTGGGGACTGAGTAATGAGGGACGGCCGCCACCATCAGGCTGCGAGAAGCCTCAGTGTCCATGCCTAGCCCACGTCTTCAACTTAGTTGTTCAGCGGTTTCTCAAAACCTAGCCCAATTTGCCTGAGCTACTGGTGAAGGTGCGCCGCGTGTGTGCCCATTTCCAAAAGTCATCTACAGCTGCCTACATGGCAATCTACATCTACAGTTTCCTAAATGGCAACATTTCCTGGGCCAGCAATTTTGAAAGGTGCACATTTACTGCCATGGCCTGTGGGTGGCTGGGTATTTGCACTTTCGTTCAAAGGCCTGGGGTATGGACATTTGTACACTGCTCTGGGACACAGAAGTGGATGTGCTTGCTGATGGTGCTTGCGAAGGTCCAGGTGCAGGGCAGGATGCATCTGGTCCTGCGTCTTGGACAGGGGATTGGCCAGCATATAACACAGGGGAAGAGGAGGCAGTAGTGTGACCCGCAGACACTGATTTTTGGATCAGGCGTTCGGCCCACCTATTAGGGTGCTTTGATGCCATGTGGCGGATTATGCTGGTGGTGAGGTTGCTAGTGTTCACGCCCCTACTCATTTTGGTACTGCACAGGTTGCAAATGACAATTCTTTTATCGTCCGTACTTTCCTCAATAAAACGCCAGACTGCGGAACACCTACCCCTTGGCAGATTGCCGTAAGGGGGTGCTCCGGGGAACAGTTGCGGGCCTGTTTGGTGTGGCCCGCCTTCTCCCTTTTGCCACCCCACTGCCTCTTCCAGCCTGTTGTGGTGCTGTGGATCCCGCCCCCTCTGTACTGCTGTCCTCGCTCGGCTTGCCACCTTCCCAGGTTAGGTCAGTGATTTCCTCGTCCACCACCTCCTCTTCCACTTCCTCACTCTGGTCATCCTCTTGACTTTTTGACCTAACAAGAACCTCACTTATTGACAACTGTGTCTCATCCTCATGATCAACCTCTTGAGACACCTAATTGCTGTTGACTTATTGGCAACTGTGTCTCATCATCATCATCCACCTTGTGAAACACTAATTGCCATTCCCCACAGTCATCTTCTTCTGACTGTGGATGCTCAAGAGTTTGGGAATCAGTGCACAAGATCTCCTTATGCCCCTCTTCAAGCGGGCTTGGCGAGAGGCCCAAATCAAGGAATGGTGCTGAAAAGAGCTCCTCGGAATATCCGAGTGTGGAATCACTTGTTTGCCAAGACTCTCCATGGTGGGAGGAAGGAGGATCAGGGTGAGGATTCTGTTGACCAGACTCTTGGCTACTGTGACTGGACTTTGTGGAAGACAGGGTGGTGCTTAACCGACTGGAAGCATTATCTGCTGCAATCCAACTGACCACCTGGTCGCACTGGTGTGACTTCGAGAGTGGTGTCCTGCGCCGCCCTGCAAACTGGGACATGAAGCTAGGTATCGTGGATGAGTGTGTTTCTTGTCCTCTGGCAGCAGGCACAGTTTTACCACACCAGGGCCACGGCCTCTGCGTGCATCATCAGCAGCATGGCCACTTCCCCTTCTATTACTGCTCGCATTGAGCCTATTAAATGGTATATAAAGTTGCAAGAAAAAGTATGTGAACCCTTTGGAATGATATGGATTTCTGCACAAATTGGTCATAAAATGTGATCTGATCTTCATCTAAGTCACAACAATAGACAATCACAGTCTGCTTAAACTAATAACACACAAATAATTAAATGTTAGTATGTTTTTATTGAACACACCATGTAAACATTTACAGTGCAGGTGGAAAAAGTATGTGAACCCTTGGATTTAATAACTGGTTGAACCTCTGTCACGGATGGTATTGCAGAAAACTGGAAGTTATAAATAAACATCTGACTGACTTGATCCCAAACTAAGGAACATATGGGTGAGCCCTATAAAACCCCTAGAGCTCTCCCTGACTGCTATGCCCATGCAAAGATCTTTATGATAGACGATGGCATGCCCTCGTACCTAGACTGTGTGACACCTGAAAACCCTATAATAGTGAGGGGACACGACCACCGGCTCCCTGCACTTAATACGGAGAGAGTCAGGGTCACCTAGAATCAAGCCAGCATGGAAACACAAATAAAGGAAAAAGACTTATCTGAGGAATCAACAGTTGCAGCATCCAGCAGTGAACACAATCCAGGAAGTAGTATAAACCGCAAAGTGAGGCAGTATGGGAGGGAATATAAAGGGAGGCAATCAGTGTAAATAGGTGACAGCTGAGAGAAGGAAAGGAGATGACAGAGTCAAACCAAAACAAAGAACATCATGCAAGAGGTACAGAAGAACGTCTGTCAGACCTTCTCAGAGAGCTGTCGGTGTACTGTCCCTCCGTCTACGAGTGGACTCTGGACACTCAGAGCCCACCTTCTCAGGATGGGACCTATGGAAAGCCCTGATGAGACGAGTGGCCTTAATGTCCGCCACTGGGACCCACATCCTCTCCTCAGGACCATAACCCTCCCAATGAACGAGGTACTTGAGAGAACCGCGTATAATGCGAGAATCCACAATCCCAGAGACCTGAAATTCAAGATTACCATCAACAACAATCGGAGGAGGAGGCAAAGAGCAGGGTACAGTGGGTTGGACATACGGTTTTAATAGGGACCTGTGAAAAACATTATGGATCTTCCAAGTCTGATGAAGATCAAGACTGAAGGCAACGGGATTGATGACGGACAAGATCTTGTAAGGCCCAATAAACTTAGGACCCAACTTCCAGGAAGGAACCTTCAGTTTGATATTCTTTGTAGACAACCACATCAGATCACCCACATTCAGTTCCGAACCAGGCACACGTCTCTTATCCGCCACACGCTTATATCTCTCACTCATCTTCTTCAGATTACCCTGAATCTTTTGCCAAATAAATGACAAAGACGAGGAAAATCTCTCCTCATCAGGTAAACCAGAAGACCCCTCTCCAGAGAATGTCCCAAACTGCGGAGGAAACCCATATGCACCAAAAAATGGTGACTTATCAGAGGACTCCTGGCGACGGTTATTTAAAGCAAACTCAGCAAGGGACAAAAAAGAACACCAATCCTCCTGATTCTCTGCCACAAAACAGTGCAGATATGTCTCCAGAATCTGATTGACGCGTTCGGTCTGGCCATTCGACTGCGGGTGAAAAGCAGAAGAGAACGACAACCGAACCCCCAAGCGAGAACAGAAGGCCTTCCAGAATCTGGAAACAAACTGCGTGCCCCTATCAGAAACTATGTCTGAAGGAATGCCATGCAACTTGACAATGTGATCAACAAATGCTTGCGCCAGCGTCTTAGCATTGGGTAACCCAAGAAAGGGAATGAAATGCACCATTTTGCTAAAACGGTCCACTACTACCAGAATCACAGTTTTCCCCGAGGAACGACGCAGGTCCGTAATGAAGTCCATGGACAGATGCGTCCAAGGACGGGAAGGAATGGGTAATGGGAGGAGAGAACCCGATGGCCGTGAATGCGAGACCTTGGCACGAGAGCAGGTCTCGCAGGCTGCCACAAAACCCTCAACCGTCTTACGAAGAGCCGGCCACCAGAATCTCCGAGCAATGAGATCCACTGTGGCTCTACTCCCGGGTGCCCAGCAAGGACAGTATCGTGGTGCTCCTTAAAAACCTTGTGTCATAAAGTGAGAGGCACAAACAACCTCCCAGGAGGACAAAGATCAGGAGCCTCTGCCTGGGCTGCCTGAACCTCTGTCGCCAAATCAGGATAAAGAGCAGAGACGACCACCCCTTCAGCCAAAACGGGACCCAGGTCTTCAAAGTTCCCCCTTCCCGGGAAAACAACGTGACAGGGCATCAGCCTTCACATTTTTAACCCCAGGGCGGAACGTGACAACAAAATTAAACCTAGAAAAGAATAAAGACCATCTGGCCTGTGTCGGGTTCAGACGCTTGGCTGATTCCAAGTAGGCCCGATTCTTATGGTCGGTAAACACAGTAATAGGATGTCTGGCTCCCTCTAGCCAATGGCGCCATTCCTCAAAAGCTAATTCGATGGCCAACAACTCCCTATCTCCCACATCGTAATTTCTCTCTGCGGAGGAGAGTTTCCTTGAGAAAAAGGCACACGGTCGCCATTTGGCAGGAGAGGGACCCTGAGACAAGACCGCACCCACACCCACCTCAGAAGCGTCCACCTCAACAATGAAAGGCAGAGAGACATCAGGTTGTACCAAGATGGGAGCGGAAGCAAAACTCTCTTTGATACTAGAAAATGCCTTACGCGCATCTACCGACCAGGAGGAAAAATCTACCCCCTTTTTAGTTATATCAGTGAGTTGGTTAACAACAGAGGAATAATTCAAAATGAACTTTCTGTAATAATTGGCAAAACCCAAAAACCGCATCAGCGCCTTCTGATTCTCAGGAAGCTCCCAATCAAGCATAGCGCGGACCTTCTCAGGGTCCATGCGAAAACCAGAAGCGGAGAGAAGAAAACCCAGAAATTGAATCTCCGGAACCGCAAACACACATTTTTCCAGTTTAGCGTACTATTTATTCTCCCGCAGAATGAACAAGACCTGATGTAGGTGGTCCCTATGAGTTTTGAAATCAGGAGAAAAAATCAAAATGTCATCTAGATACACCAGTACAAATTTCCCCATTAAATGATAAAAAATGCTGTTCACAAAATGGTGGAAGACGGCTGGAGCATTCATCAAACCAAAGGGCATAACCAAATTCTCGAAATGGCCCTCAGGGGTATTGAAGGCCGTCTTCCATTCTTCCCCTTCCCCTTCCATGACTAGGTTGTATGCCCCTCTTAAATACAACTTAGAAAAAACTTTAGCCCCAACAATCTGGTTAACCACCTCAGCCCCCAGTGCTTAAACACCCTGAAAGACCAGGCCACTTTTTACACTTCTGACCTACACTACTTTCACCGTTTATTGCTCGGTCATGCAACTTACCACCCAAATGAATTTTACCTCCTTTTCTTCTCACTAATAGAGCTTTCATTTGGTGGTATTTCATTGCTGCTGACATTTTTACTTTTTTTGTTATTAATCGAAATTTAACGATTTTTTTTGCAAAAAAATGACATTTTTCACTTTCAGTTGTAAAATTTTGCAAAAAAAACGAGATCCATATAGAAATTTTGCTCTAAATTTATTGTTCTACATGTCTTTGATAAAAAAAAAATGTTTGGGTAAAAAAAAAATGGTTTGGGTAAAAGTTATAGCGTTTACAAACTATGGTACAAAAATGTGAATTTCTGCTTTTTGAAGCAGCTCTGACTTTCTGAGCACCTGTCATGTTTCCTGAGGTTCTACAATGGCCAGACAGTACAAACACCCCACAAATGACCCCATTTCGGAATGTACACACCCTAAGGTATTCGCTGATGGGCATAGTGAGTTCATAGAACTTTTTATTTTTTGTCACAAGTTAGCGGAAAATGATGATTTTTTTTTTCTTTTCTTACAAAGTCTCATATTCCACTAACTTGTGACAAAAAATAAAAACTTCTATGAACTCACTATGCCCATCACGAAATACCTTGGGGTCTCTTCTTTCCAAAATGGGGTCACTTGTGGGGTAGTTATACTGCCCTGGCATTCTAGGGGCCCAAATGTGTGGTAAGGAGTTTGAAATCAAATTCTGTAAAAAATGACCTGTGAAATCCGAAAGGTGCTCTTTGGAATATGGGCCCCTTTGCCCACCTAGGCTGCAAAAAAGTGTCACACATCTGGTATCTCTGTATTCAGGAGAAGTTGAGGAATGTGTTTTGGGGTGTCTTTTTACATATACCCATGCTGGGTGAGATAAATATCTTGGTCAAATGCCAACTTTGTATAAAAAAATTGGAAAAGTTGTCTTTTGCCAAGATATTTCTCTCACCCAGCATGGGTATATGTAAAATGACACCCCAAAACACATTCCCCAACTTCTCCTGAGTACGGAGATACCAGATGTGTGACACTTTTTTGCAGCCTAGGTGGGCAAAGGGGCCCATATTCCAAAGAGCACCTTTCGGATTTCACAGGTCATTTTTTACAGAATTTGATTTCAAACTCCTTACCACACATTTGGGCCCCTAGAATACCAGGGCAGTATAACTACCCCACAAGTGACCCCATTTTGGAAAGAAGACACCCCAAGGTATTCCGTGAGGGGCATGGCAAGTTCTTCGAATTTTTTATTTTTTGTCACAAGTTACTGGAAAATGATGGTTTTTTTTTTTGGTTTTTTTTCATACAAAGTCTCATATTCCACTAACTTGTGACAAAAAATAAAAACTTCCATGAACTCACTATGCCCATCAGCGAATACCTTGGGGTCTCTTCTTTCCAAAATGAGGTCACTTGTGGGGTAGTTATACTGCCCTGGCATTCTAGGGGCCCAAATGTGTGGTAAGGAGTTTGAAATCAAATTCTGTAAAAAATGACCTGTGAAATCCGAAAGGTGCTCTTTGGAATATGGGCCCCTTTGCCCACCTAGGCTGCAAAAAAGTGTCACACATCTGGTATCTCTGTATTCAGGAGAAGTTGAGGAATGTGTTTTGGGGTGTCTTTTTACATATACCCATGCTGGGTGAGATAAATATCTTGGTCAAATGCCAACTTTGTATAAAAAAATGGGAAAAGTTGTCTTTTGCCAAGATATTTCTCTCACCCAGCATGGGTATATGTAAAATGACACCCCAAAACACATTCCCCAACTTCTCCTGAATACGGAGATACCAGATGTGTGACACTTTTTTCCAGCCTAGGTGGGCAAAGGGGCCCATATTCCAAAGAGCACCTTTCGGATTTCACAGGTCATTTTTTACAGAATTTGATTTCAAACTCCTTACCACACATTTGGGCCCCTAGAATGCCAGGGCAGTATAACTACCCCACAAGTGACCCCATTTTGGAAAGAAGAGACCCCAAGGTATTCGCTGATGGGCATAGTGAGTTCATGGAAGTTTTTATTTTTTGTCACAAGTTAGTGGAATATGAGACTTTGTATGAAAAAAAAAAAAAAAAAAATCATCATTTTCCACTAACTTGTGACAAAAAATAAAAAATTCTAGGAACTCGCCATGCCCCTCACGGAATACCTTGGGGTGTCTTCTTTCCAAAATGGGGTCACTTGTGGGGTAGTTATACTGCCCTGGCATTTTCCAGGGGCCCTAATGTGTGGTAAGTAGGTAAATGACCTGTGAAATCCTAAAGGTGCTCTTTGGAATGTGGGCCCCTTTGCCCACCTAGGCTGCAAAAAAGTGTCACACATGTGGTATCGCCGTATTCAGGAGAAGGTGGGGAATGTGTTTTGGGGTGTCATTTTACATATACCCTTGCTGGGTGAGAGAAATATCTTGGCAAAAGACAACTTTTCCCATTTTTTTATACAAAGTTGGCATTTGACCAAGATATTTCTCTCACCCAGCATGGGTATATGTAAAATGACACCCCAAAACACATTCCCCAACTTTTCCGGAGTACGGCGATACCAGATGTGTGACATTTTTTTGCAGCCTAGATGCGCAAAGGTGCCCAAATTCCTTTTAGGAGGGCATTTTTAGACATTTGGATACCAGACTTCATCTCACGCTTTGGGGCCCCTAGAATGCCAGGGCAGTATAAATACCCCACATGTGACCCCATTTTGGAAAGAAGACACCCCAAGGTATTCAATGAGGGGCATGGCGAGTTCATAGAAATTTTTTTTTTTTGGCACAAGTTAGCGGAAATTGATATTTTTAATTTTTTTCTCACAAAGTCTCCCTTTCCGCTAACTTGGGACAAAAATTTCAATCTTTCATGGACTCAATATGCCCCTCACGGAATACCTGGGGGTGTCTTCTTTCCAAAATGGGGTCACATGTGGGGTATTTATACTGCCCTGGCATTCTAGGGGCCCTAAAGCGTGAGAAGAAGTCTGGAATATAAATGTCTAAAAAATTTTACGCATTTGGATTCCGTGAGGGGTATGGTGAGTTCATGTGAGATTTTATTTTTTGACACAAGTTAGTGGAATATGAGACTTTGTAAAAAAATAAATAAATAATTCCGCTAACTTGGGCCAAAAAAATGTCTGAATGGAGCCTTACAGAGGGTGATCAATGACAGGGGGGGTGATCAATGACAGGGGGGGTGATCAATGACAGGGGTGTGATCAATGACAGGGGGGTGATCAATGACAGGGGGGTGATCAGAGAGTCTATATGGGGTGATAACCACAGTCATTGATCACGCCCGTGTAAGGCTTCATTCAGACGTCCGTATGCGTTTTGCGGATCCGATCCATCTATCAGTGGATCCGTAAAAATCATGCGGACGTCTAAATGGAGCTTCACAGGGGGGTAATCAATGACAGTGGGGTGATCAGGGAGTCTATATGGGGTGATCACCATAGTCATTGATCATGCCCCTGTAAGGCTTCATTCAGACGTCCGGATGCGTTTTGCGGATCCGATCCATCTATCAGTGGATCCGTAAAAATCATGCGGACGTCTGAATGGAGCTTTACAGGGGGGTAATCAATGACAGGGGGGTAATCAATGACAGGGGGGTGATCAGGGAGTCTATATGGGGTGATCACCAGAGTCATTGATCACGCCCCTGTAAGGCTTCATTCAGACGTCCGGATGCGTTTTGCGGATCCGATCCATCTATTAGTGCATCCGTAAAAATCATGCGGACATCTGAATGGAGCTTTACAGGGGGGTGATCAATGACAGGGGGGTAATCAATGACAGGGGGGTGATCAGGGAGTCTATATGGGGTGATCACCACAGTCATTGATCATGCCCCTGTAAGACTTCATTCAGACGTCCGGATGCGTTTTGCGGATCCGATCCATCTATCAGTGGATCCGTAAAAATCATGCGGACGTCTGAATGGAGCTTTACAGGGGGGTAATCAATGACAGGGGGGTGATCAGGGAGTCTATATGGGGTGATAACCACAGTCATTGATCATGCCCCTGTAAGGCTTCATTCAGACGTCCGGATGCGTTTTGCGGATCCGATCCATCTATCAGTGCGTCCGTAAAAATCATGCGGACATCTGAATGGAGCTTTACAGGGGGGTAATCAATGACAGGGGGGTGATCAGGGAGTCTATATGGGGTGATCACCACAGTCATTGATCACGCCCCTGTAAGGCTTCATTCAGACGTCCGGATGCGTTTTGCGCATCCGATCCATCTATCAGTGGATCCGTAAAAATCATGCGGACGTCTGAATGGAGCTTTACAGGGGGGTAATCAATGACAGGGGGGTAATCAATGACAGGTGGGTGATCAGGGAGTCTATATGGGGTGATCACCACAGTCATTGATCACGCCCCTGTAAGGCTTCATTCAGACGTCCGGATGCGTTTTGCGGATCCGATCCATCTATCAGTGCATCCGTAAAAATCATGTGGACATCTGAATGGAGCTTTACAGGGGGGTGATCAAAGACAGGGGGGTAATCAATGACAGGGGGGTGATCAGGGAGTCTATATGGGGTGATCACCACAGTCATTGATCATGCCCCTGTAAGGCTTCATTCAGACGTCCGGATGCGTTTTGCGGATCCGATCCATCTATCAGTGCATCCGTAAAAATCATGCGGACATCTGAATGGAGCTTTACAGGGGGGTGATCAGGGAGTCTATATGGGGTGATCACCACAGTCATTGATCATGCCCCTGTAAGGCTTCATTCAGACGTCCGGATGCGTTTTGCGGATCCGATCCATCTATCAGTGGATCCGTAAAAATCATGCGGACGTCTGAATGGAGCTTTACAGGGGGGTAATCAATGACAGGGGGGTAATCAATGACAGGGGGGTGATCAGGGAGTCTATATGGGATGATCACCACAGTCATTGATCACGCCCCTGTAAGGCTTCATTCAGACGTCCGGATGCGTTTTGCGGATCCGATCCATCTATCAGTGGATCCGTAAAAATCATGCGGACGTCTGAATGGAGCTTTACAGGGGGTTGATCAATGACAGGGGGGTAATCAATGACAGGGGGGTGATCAGGGAGTCTATATGGGGTGATCAGGGGTGATCAGGGGCTAATAAGGGGTTAATAAGTGACGGGGGGGGGGGTGTAGTGTAGTGTAGTGGTGCTTGGTGGTACTTTACTGAGCTACCTGTGTCCTCTGGTGGTCGATCCAAACAAAGGGGACCACCAGAGGACCAGGTAGCAGGTATATTAGACGCTGTTATCAAAACAGCGTCTAATATACCTGTTAGGGGTTAAAAAAAACACATCTCCAGCCTGCCAGCGAACGATCGCCGCTGGCAGGCTGGAGATCAACTCTCTTACCTTCCGTTCCTGTGAGCGCGCGCGCCTGTGTGCGCGCGTTCACAGGAAGTCTCGCGTCTCGCGAGATGACGCATATATGCGTGACTATGCGCAGCGCTGCCACCTCCGGAACGCGATCCTGCGTTAGGCGGTCCGGAGGTGGTTAAATAGGTCCGGGATCAGAGGAAGCGGATAAGGGTCACGAATTGTGATACAGTTCAGCTCCCTGAAATCCAGACATGGTCTTAAAGAACCATCTTTTTTCTTAACAAAAAAAAAACAGCGGCAACAGGTGACTTCGAGGGTCGGATGTGTCCCTTTCTCAGGCTCTCAGAGATGTAAGTGCGCATAGCGACTCTTTCAGGTTGGGAGAGATTATATAACGTGATTTTGGCAGCTTGGCGCCTGGGATGAGATTAATAGGGCAATCGTACTTCCGGTGAGGGGGCAGCTCCTGGACACCACTCTCTGAAAACACATCTGAAAATTCAGAGAGAAAAGATGGTACAGTCTTGGTAGAAACCTCTGAAAGAGACGCCGTGAGGCAATTCTCTCTGCAAAAGTTACTACAAGCATTTATTTGCCTAGCTTGCCAATCAATGGTGGGGTTATGTTTAGTGAGCCAGGGTAGCCCCAACACTAGAGGAGTAGGTAATCCACTTAGGACGAAACATGACATATCCTCAACATGAGCATCAGCCACAGTCAAACGGATATTGTGAACTATGCCCTTTAACGATTTTTGAGAAAGTGGAGCGGAATCGATAGCAAAAACAGGTATATCCTTTCCTAAAGTGCATACCTGGAAACCATGTGTTATAGCGAATTGATTATCAATGAGATTGACAGCTGCTCCACTATCTACAAAAATTTCATAAACAATGTTCTTGCTATCTAGCGCCACCCTGGCAGGTAGGACAAAACGGGAACTACAAGCAAACGGCAAACCTTCAATTTCCACATCAACCTTGCCAATAGTAACAGATGGAAAGTTTTTAGAGGGTTTTTTTCTTTTTGTTTCTTTATTACCCTCAGAAAACTCCCTGAATCTCCTAGAGGGGCAAACATTTGCCAAATGATTTATACCCCCACAACAGAAACAAACCCTCCTCTGAGAGCTGAATTCTCTACTATCAGAGGCAAGCAAACCCAGCTGCATTGCCTCCTCCTCAGAGGGTATTGAGAGAGACTGAGGCCCCTGCGCACTGAATGAGACCGCCCCACTGTCCTTGGACTGATTATGACAGGAAGGGGTGGTCTCTCCTCTTTCTCTAAGACGCCTGTCAATACGAACAGCTAGAGACATGGCAGACTCCAACGAGGCAGGTCTCTCATGAAAGGCAAATGCATCTTTCAATCCCTCCGAAAGACCATGGCAAAATTGACTTCGGAGTGCAGCATCGTTCCAACCAGTATCAGCTGCCCATCTCCGAAATTCTGAACAATATATCTCTGCAGACTGTTTACCCTGGCATAAAAGATGCAGTTTAGATTCAGCCAGAGCAATATGATCCGGGTCATCATATATCTGCCCCAGGGCTACAAACAATTCATCCACCGATCGGAGGGGCCGTGCCCCCACCGGGAGCGAAAAGGCCCAAGACTGAGCGTTATCCCTGAGCTGCGAGATGATGATCCCCACCCTCTGCTCCTCATCACCAGAGGAATGGGGAAGTAGCCGAAAATGGAGTTTGCAAGCCTCTCTAAAGCGAACAAAATTCTCACTACCCCCGGAGAACGTATCCGGAAGCGAGATCTTATGCTCGGAACAAACTCCATGAACGCAAGCAGAACCGGTCACCTGAAACTGAGACACAGTTTTACGTAGATCTGCTACCTGCAGTGAAAGACCCTGCATGCGGTCAATCAAGGCTGAAACTGGATCCATGCTTAAGACGGTAATGTCGGTTTATAATGTCACGGATGGTGTTGCAGAAAACTGGAAGTTATAAATAAACATCCGACTGACTTGATCCCAAACTAAGGAACATATGGGTGAGCCCTATAAAACCCCTAGAGCTCTCCCTGACTGCTATGCCCATGCAAAGGTCTTTATGATAGACGATAGCATGCCCTCGTACCTAGACTGTGTGACACCTGAAAACCCTATAATAGTGAGGGGACACGACCACCGGCTCCCTGCACTTAATACGGAGGGAGTCAGGGTCACCTAGAATCAAGCCAGCACGGAAACACAAATAAAGGGAAAAGACTTATCTGAGGAATCAACAGTTGCAGCATCCAGCAGTGAACACAATCCAGGAAGTAGTATAAACCGCAAAGTGAGGCAGTATGGGAGGGAATATAAAGAGAGGCAATCAGTGTAAATAGATGACAGCTGAGAGAAGGAAAGGAGATGACAGAGTGAAACCAAAACAAAGAATATGCAAGAGGTACAGAAGAATGTCTGTCAGACCTTCTCAGAGAGCTGTCGGTGACAACCTCCTTTGGCAGCAATAACTTCAACCAAACGTTTCCTGTAGTTGCAGATCAGACGTGCACAACGGTCAGGAGTAATTCTTGACCATTCCTCTTTACAGAACTGTTTCAGTTCAGCAATATTCTTGGGATGTATGGTGTGAATCGCTTTCTTGAGGTCATGCCACAGCATCTCAATCGGGTTGAGGTCAGGACTCTGACAGGGCCACTCCAGAAGGCGTATTTTCTTCTGTTTAAGCCATTCTGTTGTTGATTTATTTCTATGCTTTGGGTCGTTGTCCTGTTGCAACATCCATCTTCTGTTGAGCTTCAGCTGGTGGACAGATAGCCTTAAGTTCTCCTGCAAAATTGTCTTGATAAACGTGGGAATTCATTTTTCCTTCAATGATAGCAATCCGTCCAGGCCCTGACGCAGCAAAGCAGCCCCAAACCATGATGCCCCCACCACCATAGTTCACAGATGGGATGAGGTTTTGATGTTGGTGTGCTTTGCCTCTTTTTCTCCACACATAGTGTTGGGTGTGTTTTTTCCAAACAACTCAACTTTGCTTTCATCTGTCCAAAGAATATTTTGCCAGTACTGCTGTGGAACATCCAGGTGCTCTTGTGCAAATTGTAAACGTGCAGCAATGTTTTATTTGGATAGCAGTGGCTTCCTCTGTGGTATCCTCCCATGAAATCCATTCTTGTTTAGTGTTTTACGTATCGTTGATTCGCTAACAGGGATGTTAGCATATGCCAGAGACTTTTGTAAGTCTTTAGCTGACACTCTAGGATTCTTCTTCACCTCATTGAGCAGTCTGCGCTGTGCTCTTGCAGTCATCTTTACAGGACGGCCACTCCTAGGGAGAGTAGCAGCAATGCTGAACTTTCTCCATTTATAGACAATTTGTCTTACCATGGACTGATGAACAGCAAGGCTTTTAGAGATACTTTTATAACCCTTTCCAGCTTTACGCAAGTCAACAATTCTTAATTGTAGGTCTTCTGAGAGCTCTTTTGTGCGAGGCATCATTCACATCAGGCAATACTTCTTGTGAACAGCAAAGCCAGAACTGGTGTGTGTTTTTTATAGGGCAGGGCAGCTGTAACCAACACCTCCAATCTCATCTCATTGATTGGACTCCAGTTGGCTGACACCTCACTCCAATTAGCTCTTGGAGAGGTCATTAGCCTAGGGGTTCACATACTTTTTCCACCTGCACTGTGAATGTTTACATGGTATGTTCAATAAAAACATGGTAACATTAAATTCTTTGTGTGTTATTAGTTTAAGCAGACTGTGATTGTCTATTGTTGTGACTTAGATGAAGATCAGATCACATTTTATGACCAATTTGTGCAGAAATCCATATCATTCCAAAGGGTTCACATACTTTTTATTGCAACTGTATGCTTGCAAGTATGACACACGTACAGCAGGTTTTGTAAGTGTATGCGCAAATAAATTACACTGAATGTCAGATATTTAGGATGCGCAAACGTTATACAGGAGATGTAGAGCAGGTAATGTGGCTTTCACCAGCGGCCAAACAATTGCGCTGAATGTCACAGATATTTAGGATGCGCAAATGTAACACAACAGATATAGCAGAGGTTGTGTCACTGTCAGCAGCGGCCAAAGAATTGCATGCAATTTAGCGCAGGTTGCGCTAAATAATATTTATTGCAGCCAGATAAAACAATAGTCCTTAAAAGGACTTTTGGGTCTCTAACACCTTTCAACAGTAAACCCTACTTGAAAAAAATAAAATAAAATTCCTGTCTCTATACTATCTGTCCCTTCTGCTGCAGCTCTAACTACAAATTGGCTTGGTATTAAAAAGTAGGAAGTGCTCAACCCCATATGCAGTGGTGCATCTATACCGGGGGGGCAGATCCTGCACTTGTGGTCCGCTGCTGATGGCAATCCCCAGCAAAAATGCATACAATGGAGGATGCCTGCAGCAGACCACAAGTACCACTGGCGCCTGGTATTGCCCATACGGCCCAGGTAGGTTTAGCGTTAGGTCCCGAGCTACTTGAGAAACCTTGGCGCGGTGCTCGGGCTCAGACATGTCCCCCAAGCAGGATATGTTGGCTAATTCTCAATTTTACACCAGTACGAGGGTTAGTAAGACCGCAGAGTGCACCTGTTTTTGTTTTTGTTATATTATTTTTACTGTTTATCACATCCACACATTTGCTATCCTGTGTAGGATGTCCATTGTGGTACTTGTGGTCCGCTGCAGGCATCCTCCATTGTATGCATTTTTGCTGGGGATTGCCATTAGCACCGGACCACAAGTGCAGGATCTGCCCCCCCGGTATAGATGCACCACTGCATATGGGGTTGAGCACTTCCTGCTTTTTAATACCACGCCAATTTGTAGTTTGTATTTTGAATTTTTTGGAGGTGTAGAAACTCCTAGTCTGAATGTGCCTTTATTTCCATCCACAGGCAGCATTCTGGTGCACATGTGAGGCCCGGGCTATATCAGCCAGTCTTGGGTGGGGCTCAGAGCTCTCTGCCTCCTCCCATTGTATGCATGGTCACATGCTGGAGGTTACTGGGAGATTGCTTTGAGTCGGACATGGCGCTCCTGTAATTCGCCCACTGGCTCCTGGTATTGCCCATATGGCCCAGGTAGGTTTAGCGTTAGGTCCCAAGCTACTTGAGAAACCTTGGGACGGTGCTCGGGCTCAGACATGTCCCCCAAGCAGGATAGGTAGGCTTATTCTCAATTTTACACCAGTACGAGGGTTAGTAAGACCGCAGAGTGCACCTGTCTTTGTTATATTATTTTTTCTGCTGCAGCTCTCACTGACCAAGACTGAGCCGAACCATGTGTCATCGGGTGCTATATAGCACCCGATGACGTGTTCTGGCAAGCCAATCACTGTAATGCCAGTAACCAACATAGCTACGGCATTACAGTGAGTGCCAGTACTTCCCCGCATGTTTATTGGCTGCGTAGAAGCCAACAAACATGCGGGGCGGAGACTCGAGCATCGCGCTCTGAGCACACGCGGTGTTCGGCCAACACTACCCCTTACATAGCTAAGCTTGATTCATTATGCTTTATTTAAACATAATACATATTCCATTTCACTTCAGCAGCAATATTAATATATATAATAAACAAATAAAATATTTATTTCCAGCACATCGCCATCAAAAGGCTCAACTACTGCCCTGCATGTTGATACTAAGAGCACCAAAATATCAAGAAATCATTACATCCGCCTTTTGTATGTAACCGCCTGTGATCTTTTCAGATCTCTAATTGGAATCAGAGAAATATGAATTTGATATCTTCATGATTGTGTGTTATTTCCTAATGGTCTCCTTTGGTGTGTAGTGAAAAGCTGTTTTGCTTTGACTGAAGTGTCAGAGTAGGGTTTAGGTATATTTCTATACAGTATTTACCTATTTGATGCAAATGTTGAAGTTTGCTATGCTGCATACATTCATGGTAATAATATCTGTATGGAAAGTCATTGCTTAGTCTCCAGAGGATCTCAGTCGCTTGACTAGTAAAGTTATTCTTAGCCAGAAAGTGCTTTGCATGCATTGTTGTAGATCCATTTGTAGAAATGCAGTTTACACTTAAAGGGGTTGTCCTACGGAAAAAATATATTCTACATTTTTGAAAACAGTGCCTGTATCTGAATAGTTTTTGTAACTACATGTAATTAAAAACTCCCTAGTTGCTCCTAGAAGCTCACTTGTGTATATTAAAACTAAATTTTCTCAGCAATGCAGGGCACATATGAACATGAGACCAACACCAATGCCTTCAGCTGCCAAGTGCACATGCAACAGGATGCCCTTTAATAATGTATGGCATTATGCACCCGTATTTGTATGAAGCATCCCTCTGCAGTGAACCTCCTCCATATGCGCAATCAATGCTGATTGGAGCCCCCGCAGTGAAATCACAGGACTCCGATCGATTTCCATGACAACTTGAATACTGCAGAAGCCTTCCTGGCCTGCCATGCACGAGGCATAGCTCAGCATCGACAGTGTACAAAATCCTATTCACCCTTATAGATCTCTATTAGGGTGATTAGGAGAAGGGATCAAAAGATCCCATGTACTAGCCCCCTAAGGGAGCTAATAGTTATTAGCTAAAAAGTGAAAAAAGTAAAAAAATAAAATAAAATCTATATATATACACTGCTCAAAAAAATAAAGGGAACACTTAAACAACACAATGTAACTCCAAGTCAATCACACTTCTGTGAAATCAAACTGTCCACTTAGGAAGCAACACTGAGTGACAATCAATTTCACATGCTGTTGTGCAAATGGGATAGACAACAGGTGGAAATTATAGGCAATTAGCAAGACACCCCCAATAAAGGAGTGGTTCTGCAGGTGGTGACCACAGACCATTTCTCAGTTCCTATGCTTCCTGGCTGATGTTTTGGTCACTTTTGAATGCTGGCGGTGCTTTCACTCTAGTGGTAGCATGAGACGGAGTCTACAACCCACAAAGTGGCTCCCGTAGTAGAGCTTATCCAGGATGGAACATCAATGCGAGCTGTGCCAAGAAGGTTTGCTGTGTCTGTCAGCGTAGTGTCCAGAGCATGGAGGCGCTACCAGGAGACAGGCCAGTACATCAGGAGACGTGGAGCAGGACCGCTACCTCCGCCTTTTTGCAAGGAGGAACAGGAGGAGCACTGCCAGACCCCTGCAAAATGACCTCCAGCAGGCCACAAATGTGCATGTGTCTGCTCAAACGGTCAGAAACAGACTCCATGAGGGTGATATGAGGGCTCGACGTCCACAGGTGGGGGTTGTGCTTACAGCCCAACACCGTGCAGGACGTTTGGCATTTGCCAGAGAACACCAAGATTGGCAAATTCGCCACTGGCGCCCTGTGCTCTTCACAGATGAAAGCAGGTTCACACTGAGCACATGTGACAGAGGTGACAGAGTCTGGAGACGCCGTGGAGAACGTTCTGCTGCCTGCAACCTCCTCCAGCATGACCGGTTTGGCATTGGGTCAGTAATGGTGTGGGGTGGCATTTATTTGGAGGGCCGCACAGCCCTCCATGTGCTCGCCAGAGGTAGCCTGACTGCCATTAGGTACCGAGATGAGATCCTCAGACCCCTTGTGAGACCATATGCTGGTGCGGTTGGCCCTGGGTTCCTCCTAATGCAAGACAATGCTAGACCTCATGTGGCTGGAGTGTGTCAGCAGTTCCTGCAAGACGAAGGCATTGATGCTATGGACTGGCCCGCCCGTTCCCCAGACCTGAATCCAATTGAGCACATCTGGGACATCATGTCTCGCTCTATTCACCAACGTCACGTTGCACCACAGACTGTCCAGCAGTTGGCAGATGCTTTAGTCCAGGTCTGGGAGGAGATCCCTCAGGAGACCGTCCGCCACCTCATCAGGAGCATGCACAGGCGTTGTAGGGAGGTCATACAGGCACGTGGAGGCCACACACACTACTGAGCCTCATTTTGACTTGTTTTAAGGACATTACATCAAAGTTGGATCAGCCTGTAGTGTGTTTTTCCACTTTAATTTTGAGTGTGACTCCAAATCCAGACCTCCATGGGTTGAAAAATTTGATTTTCATTTTTTTATTTTTGTGTGATTTTGTTGTCAGCACATTAAACTATGTAAAGAACAAAGTATTTCAGAAGAATATTTAATTAACTCAGATCTAGGATGTGTTATTATATATATGAAAATTTCCTATGTGGTATACACCATAATGAGAAAAAAAAATATTAAGACCACGCGATTCGCCATTTTTTTTGTCATCTTTCCAACCAAAAAATTGAATAAGGGTGGGTTCACACTAGCGTTAGGGATTCAGTTATGGCTTTCCGTTATAACATGGTTACAACGGAAAATGACGGAATCCATAAGATGGAAGGACGGATTCGTTCTTCTGCCCATAGAATTGTATTATGACGGAATGCTTTCCGACCTTATAGAAGTCTATGGGAATCAAAACGGATCCGCCTGGGTCACGTTATGCAAGACTGAAAACAAAGCCCTGTCGACAGGACTTTGTTTTCTGTCTTGCATAACGGGACCCAGACGGATCCGTTATGCTTTCCCATAGACTTCTATTAGGACGGAAAGCAAACGGAATGCCTCTTAAAGGCTTCTGTTTTGCATTCTGTCTGGGCATTCCGTTATTTTCCATTATAACCATGTTATAATGGAAAGCCATAACTGAATCCCTAACGCTAGTGTGAACCCACCTTAACAGTGATAAAAAATTGTACCAATAAAAACTACAGTTTATTACGCAAAAAACAAGCCCTCATACAGCTCTGTAGACCGAAATAAAAAAGTTATGGCTGGCAGAATATGGCAATGCAATGAAAATGTTTTTTTTTAAAGGTTTTAAATTTTTTTTAAAGTTATTAAACAAAATGAAAACTATGGAAGTTTGCTATGGCCGCAATAATATTGAGCCGCAGAATAAGGACATCAGGTCATTTTTAGTGCACAGTGAATGCCGTGATGTCAAAAGCCCAAAAACCTAGGTGGAATTCAGGTTATTTATTTTTTTCAATTTTACCCCACAAATAATTTTTTGACTGTTTTCCAATACAAGACATGGTAAATTAAATGGTGGCATTAAAAAATGCATCTTGTCCCACCAAAAATAAGCTCTCATATGGGTATGTGAACGGAAAAATAAAAAAGTAATGGCTATTGGAACGTGGGGAGGAAAAATCCAAAATTCAAAAATGAAAATAGACCTGGTCTTTAAGGGGTTAAAGCCAATAAGTGAAGTACAAGTAAACATGTAAAGCTTTCCTGAATGGAAGGCAGTTTTCCTGAATCAAAGAATGCATCAGTTTATAGTTGGATTTAGGTTTTTATGCACATTTAGTCATAATTGTTACATGCAAATGACTTATGTATGTAAAGGAAGCCATATGTCACAGGTTGCCTGTCAATGGTGTTAAACTTCTGTGATTTCCTCACTAGCCCTACTGTTCTGACACTGCTATCTGGATCTCTGACCCCTGGATTGGACCCTGACTTTGCTTTTGCCTGATGATTTGGACCGTGACGTGACTTCTTGGTATTGACCCGGCTTGGCATTGTAGTTTTCTTGCCTGCTGATTTTTACTCCAATTGTCTCTCATGGTTTTGGCCCAGTCAGCTTGTTGAGGTTTTACTTGTCGCTTCTGATTTATTTTCCTTGTGCCTGTCTGTAACTATTCTGGTTATTTTTATCCTTTCACTTCTCTTGCATAGACCCCTGCACTTAGTTAAGTGGGGACTGTTGTCTAGTTGCGGACTAATTTTTCAGAACGCATCATGCAAGTAGGTAGGCACAGTGGTAGGTGTGGAGTTTAGGGCTTAGTGTTTCCTACCGTGACACCATGTCATACATAAAAGGACGCCAAAAAATAATATGCATTTGGCAAAACTGTGGTTATGCACATTAAACAATATACGTACATACAGTACTGTCATTTTATACAGTGATCACATACAAAAGGGTATATGGGCCATACAATCGTTTTAATGGAAGTTCATGACCTGGAATTATTCCACAATTCAAAAAAAAATTACAGAAACCAATATGGGGATTAAGTTGGCACTAAGTTATGCCAATCTTTTTATGACAGCATCCCAAACTTGGCATCGCTCTGGCTCCATGGCTAAGATATATAGCGGACATAATATCTGTAAAGGATAAGAATCAGAATTTTAGATGGTGAAGTAATGACAGTGGAAATCTTTAAATTGCATAGGATTGATCAGTCTATAGATATAACTATTTGGGCAACAATGCAAAGACTACCATAAACCTGGTTGAAACAATAACTTTATCCTTTGAATTACTCAAAATGTCATATAATGAATACAAAATAACAAAAAGCAAATTTGCAAAGTTATAATCAAGTGTTATTAACAAACTCAGTGAAAAGTACAAAGGTTGGATCGAATTGCATTCAAAACACAAAATAAGATATAAAACATCATAACAGGAACAATAGAACATCTGTAAGGCTACTTTCACACTAGCGTTGTTTTAATCCGGCGTTCAATTCCGAGACCGGAACTGCCCGCCGGATACGGAAAAACGTGTGAAAACGGATTACATTTGAATCCTGATCAGGATTTTGATCACAATGAAAAAATGCATTGGAAAAAACGGATCCGCCATTTATGGACTTTAACTTTTTTTTTTTCACATTTTTCGGGTTTAACATGCAAAAGCCGGATCCGGTTTGACTGAACACACAGCGCCAGATCCGGCGTTAATGCAAGTCAATGGGAAAAAGACTGGATCCGGCTTTCAGTCAAAGTGTTCAGGATTTTTGGCCGGAGGTAAAAATACAGCATGCTACGTTTTTCTGAAAAGCCTGATCAGTCAAAAAGACTGAACTGAAGACATCCTGATGCATCCTGAAGGACGGACTCTCCATTCAGAATGCTTGGGGATAAAACTGATCAGTTCTTTTCCGGATTTGAGCCCCTAGGACGGAACTCAGCGCCGGAAAAGAAAAACGCTAGTGTGAAAGTACCCTAAGGCCTCTTTCACACTTGCGTTGTTGGGATCCGGCATGCACTTCCGTTGCCGGAGGTGCCTGCCGGATCCGTAACAACGCAAGTGTACTGAAAGCATTTGAAGACGGAACCGTCTTCCAAATGCTTTCAGTGTTACTATGGCACCCAGGACGCTATTAAAGTCCTGGTTGCCATAGTAGGAGCGGGGAGCGGGGGAGCGGTATACTTACAGTCCGTGCGGCTCCCCGGGCGCTCCAGAATGGCGTCAGAGCGCCCCATGCGCATGGATGACGTGATCCATGTGATCACGTGATCCATGCGCTTGGGGCGCCCTGACGTCACTCTGGAGCGCCCGGGGAGCCGCACGGACGGTAAGTACACTGCTCCCCTGCTCCCCACTACACTTTACCATGGCTGCCAGGACTTTAGCGTCCCGGCAGCCATGGTAACTATTCAGAAAAAGCTAAACGTCGGGTCCGGCAATGCGCCGAAACGACGTTTAGCTTAAGGCCGGATCCGGATCAATGCCTTTCAATGGGCATTGATCCCGGATCCGGCCTTGCGGCAAGTCTTCAGGATTTTTGGCCGGAGCAAAAAGCGCAGCATGCTGCGGTATTTTCTCCGGCCAAAAAACGTTCCGTACCGGAACTGAAGACATCCTGATGCATCCTGAACGGATTACTCTCCATTCAGAATGCATTAGGATAATCCTGATCAGTATTCTTCCGGCATAGAGTCCCGACGACGGAACTCTATGCCGGAAGACAATAACGCAAGTGTGAAAGAGCCCTAAGTAAGTATGTCAATTATAATTCTAAGGCTACATTCACATCTCTGGCAGGTAAATCTGGTAGTCTGTTTCGGCAGAGGAACAGATTACCAGAGTTATCGTATATGGCATGGCTGGACATCGTCGGATCCCTATTGGCTATAATTTAATTATTGGCTATAATTAAATGCCAGATCCCTGCCAGTTCCCATTATAGGGATTTGGAGGTGTGCAGCGGTGTCCAGCTATGCCAGATACAGTAACCATAGTAGTCTGTTCCTCTGCCAGAACAGACTACTGGATTTACTAGCTGGAGATGTGAATGTAAATGTTATATACAGAACCCAGATTAGAACCCAGGTCAGACCCCAAAATGAATACAGAACCCAGATTAGACCTCAAAATTTACTTGATATTGGAATCCAGACCAGATGTAAAATGAATACAGAATCCAGTCAATACCTACAATTAATAGACTCCATACCAAAAATTTACAGTTGTCCAAACCAGACCTGCAAAATTAAAAGTAGGCACCAGAACAGCCCCTGAAAATAATACAGACCCTATATTAGACCCTAAATTAAGGTTGACCCCAGACGACACTCCAAATTAATACAGATACCAGACCCCCAAATAAATGCAATAAAATTGGCCTCTTCACCTATGGAAAAGTGCCACCCTAGGCAGTCTCCTGCCTGCCTCTCATGCCTACCTAAACCAAATTTCAATTTAGGATTACAAATAGTCTAATTGTCAAACAGCAAACACAAATAATTTATCAAGATCTTTAATGTTAAAAGTTTTTACAAATATGCAAGCTGTAGCCCTAACCTCAAATGTATTGGAACAACTGCACAACTTCAGAGATACAATAAAATATTGTAACCTACTCTACAAATGAAGTTATAGACTTAGTTCAATGTTTGTATAATACCTGGGCCAGCAAAAATAAGATATTGGGAGACATTTATGAAAGCTTTTATGACACTATCATGGCGTAAAAAAATGCGCAAATTATAGCACCCCTCTTATTTGTGAGAAAAATTTGTGACTTTTTAAGCTTCTTATGTTCAATGGGAAGGCTCTCAATTAAAAGCTATGGAAGTTGAAGGGTTCACTTATCAACTGAATCATCCACTACCAGTGTGTAAAGAATAAAAATTGCGCAAATATATGATAGGCAGTCTTCCTTCTGGGTTGTACGTGAAAACAATGGTTATTTATTCAATACAATAGATTCAATAAAAAATATTGTACATATATCTTCAATATCTTAAATAGAGATATTTCCGTATTTCCGTTCCGTTGAAAGATAGAACATGTCCTATTATTGCCCGCAAATCACGCTCCGTCGCTCCATTCAAGTCAATGGGTCCGCAAAAAAACCGGAACACATACGGAAATGCATCCGTATGTCTTCCGTATCCGTTCCGTTTTTGCGGAACCATCTATTGAAAATGTTATGCCCAGCCCAATTTTTTCTATGTAATTACTGTATACTGTATATGCCATACGGAAAAACCGAACGGAAAAATGGAACGGAAACACAACAGAAACAAAAAAACGGACCGCAAAAAACTGAAATAGCCATACGGTAGTGTGAAAGAGGCCTAACTCAACAGGTGCCACAATCAGCGTTGATTGCGCATATGGAGGGGGTTCACTGCAGAGGGCTGCTCCATACAAATACGGGTGCATAATGCCATACATGTATGGCATTATGTATTAATGAATTAAAAGGGCATCCTGTTGCATGTGCACTTGGCAGCTGAAGGCATTGGTGTTTGTCTCATGTTCATATGTGCCCTGCATTGCTGAGAAAATTTAGTTTTAAAATATACACAAGTGAGCTTCTAGGAGCAACTAGGGAGTTTTTAATTACATGTAGTTACAAAAACTATTCAGATACAGGCGCTGTTTTCGAAAATGTAGAATATTTTTCCGTGGGACAACCCCTTTAAGTGTAAACTGCATTTCTACAAATGGATCTACAGCAATGCATGCAAAGCACTTTCTGGCTAAGAATAACTTTACTAGTCAAGCGACTGAGATCCTCTGGAGATTAAGCAATGACTTTCCATACAGATATTATTACCATGAATGTATGCAGCATAGCAAACTTCAACATTTGCATCAAATAAATACTGTATAGAAATATACCTAAACCCTACTCTGACACTTCAGTCGAAGCAAAACAGCTTTTCACTACACACCAAAGGAGACCATTAGGAAATAACACACAATCATGAAGATATCAAATTCATATTTCTCTGATTCCAATTAGAGATCTGAAAAGATCACAGGCGGTTACATACAAAAGGCGGATATAATGATTTCTTGATATTTTGGTGCTCTTAGTATCAACATGCGGGGCAGTAGTTGAGCCTTTTGATGGCGCTGTGCTGGAAATAAATAATATTTTATTTATTAATTATATATATTAATATTGCTGCTGAAGTGAAATGGAAAATGTATTATATTTAAATAAAGCATAATGAATCAAGCTTAGCTATGTAAGGGGTAGTGTTGGCCGAACACCGCGTGTGCTCAGAGCGTGATGATTGTGTCCCCGCCCCACACGCTTCTACGCAGCCAATAAACGTGCGGGGAAGTACTGGCACTCACTGTAATGCTGTAGCCATGTTGGTTACTGCCATTACAGTGATTGGCTGGCCAGAAGGCGTCATCGGGTGCTATATAGCACCCGATGACACGTGGTTCGGCTCAGTCTTAGTCAGAGAGAGCTGCAGCAGAAAAATAATATAACAAAGACAGGTGCACTCTGCGGTCTTACTAACCCTCGTACTGGTGTAAAATTGAGAATTAGCCAACATATCCTGCTTGGGGGAGATGTCTGAGCCCGAGCACTGCGCCAAGTTTTCTCAAGTAGCTCGGGACCTAACGCAAAACCTACCTGGGCCATGTGGGCAATACCAGGAGCCAGTGGGCGAATTACCGGAGCGCAAGGTCCGACTCAAAGCAATCTCCCAGTAACCTCCAGCATGTGACCATGCATACAATGGGAGGAGGCAGAGAGCTCTGAGCCCCACCCAAGACTGGCTGATATAGCCCGGGCCTCACATGTGCACCAGAATGCTGTCTGTGGATGGAAATAAAGGCACATTCAGACTAGGCGTTTCTACACCTCCAAAAAAATTCTAAATACAAACTACAAATTTGTTCATGGGGCCCCAAGTATTATTATTGCAATGTATTGATGTATTGCTGCAAGAATATGTTGCTACAAAAAGTCGATTGTAATAAGGTCCAATGACTACTTCAGCAATTCATCTAACATTGCAATTGATACATAAAATTATATTTATGACTCAAAAAGATAGTTTGGACTTATTGTATAAACAATTCATAAAATGAGTTGTAGCTCATCTAATGTTATAACGCATATAGCACTACTGGGAGTCGATATAGCACATAATAATTTATCAGCATAGTGTGTCGACTATATTCGCAAATGCATAGTCGTGGCGTCTCACCACATGCTCCCCCTCCTCCTCCTCTACTTGCTGGTCTCCAGGTAAGTACCTCAATACGAAGCTGTGCAGGACTATATTAAATTCCCCTCCTCCTCTTACCCGACTTGAGCTTGATCTCCTTTCGACGGGAACAACTTACTGTCACGGATGAAGTTGCAGATAGCTGGAACTAATAAAAAAATGACCGACTGGCTTGATCCCAAGCTAAGGAGCATATAGGTGAGCCCTATAAAACCCTAAGAGCTCTCCTTGACTGCTATGCACATGCAAGGTTCTCAATGGTAGACGATTGCATGCCCACGTACCTAAGACTGTGTGACACCTGAAAACCCTATAATAGTGAGGGGACACGACCACCGGCTCCCTGCACTTATTACGGATGGAGTCAGGGTCACCTAGAATCAAGCCAGCAAGGAAACACAATAAAGGAAAAGACTTATCTGAGCAACCAGCAGCAGCAGCCTCCAGTAGTGAACACTTCATCCAGGGAGTAGTATAAACTTCAAAGTGAGGCAGTATGGGAGGGAATATAAAGGAAGACGATTAGTCTAAATAAGTGACACCTGGCAGAAGGAAAGGAGATGACAAAGTGAAACCAGAACAAAGAACGTCATACAAGAGGTAGAAAAGAACGTCTGCCAGACCTTCTCACAGAACTGGCAGTGACACTTACATATGAGGCTGTACAGTTCCTCTTACTCAGAGCAGCTTACAAGTGGAGCAGTCTCTTAACCGGGATAGTTTGTGTACGGGGCTGTACAATCTCCTCTCCTTCTTCTGATAGATTTCAGGTTGATCTCTTCTAACTGAGGTAGCGTACCACAATACTTCCCTCCTTCACTTGTTAATTCTGGAGCGGGGCTCACAAAATTGGCTGCAAAATTAAGTAAATATCGCTTGCATGAAAGAAACATATATGAGTTAAAAATGCCAAATGCCAGACGCGTTTCAGAGTTCAACTCCTTCCTCAGTGGCCATATTTGTTTTGACTCATTTTCAATTAATCAGCAAAAAATATATTAATCAATAAAAAAATATATAAAATAATATATGAAATAATAAAATAGCTATTTCGCAAAAGGTCCAATATGTAGAGGGTTCCGCTTATAACTCACCCCATTTTTTCTTCACTTTAATTCCCAATTCCTTTTCTTGCTTTAATAACCTATGTATCTTTACTGGAAATTTTCTATAGAAGTATCAATTTTTTGTGAAAAATAATATGATACAATGTTTTTAACATGTAAAATGCAAATAATAACAAAAAAACGCATATGCCCCCAAAAAACGTATGGAAAATGCAAGGAAAACACAGGAACAGAAAAATTTACAAATATGGAAGATTTGGTCTCTATGTGACTGATGATATATTATGTTAAATAGATAACTAGTCTTATGGAATAGCAGTCATGGAATTGTATTAGTTCTTGTACAGAATCAGTCCCGATGACAAGGATATCATCGATGTAACGAAAGTAGGCTGCGGATTTGATGAAGCAGGATACCAAGAAGTCACTTCAGTTTTGGCATGAAAATGTTGGCATATTGCATTGCTATACCTGATGAAGAGACGATTGTAAAAAAACAACCTGTTTTTTGTGATGATTTCTATAAAGTTATTATATCTGCAAGACTTCTATTTGGTTCTCTTATCGAGAGCAAAAAAAAACACTTTTCAATTGGCAAACTTTTTATTATGCAAAAACACAGCATGCCTGCAGGTATGGAGATGATATCTCGGGATGGTATTGTGGAGGCTGTAAAATAAAATATTCATGCCACATACCTATTTAAAGCGCCACGGCTAAAAATGTCCAGTAGAACAAATAGGCAATATGATGCACTATTACAAACAATTTTTTAGCACTGCAATTTAAAGGGGTTGTGGCAAGTTTTCAAGTTATCCCCTATCCACAAGTTAGAGCATAACTAAGTGATCAGTGTAGGTCCCCCTGCTGGGATCCCCACCAATGCAGAAAACTCGAGTCTCGTTCCTTAGTCCTAATGGAGTGGCAGGCCTCCAGTTATAGTTGCAATATATATGCTAGAACATTGTTGAAAATGAGCAATTTTGTTCTTAAAGGGTTTTTTCCCGGACTACAATATTGATGACCTATATTTAGGTCTGTGGAGTTCCATCTCCCACCACACAAGCTGATTTGCCCAGCAGGCACAGCTCTGTACATTTGTTGATGGCTACATCTGGATATATGCAACACAGTCCCATCCCAGTTAATTGGTGTGGGTGACAGGACTCCCATAAATCTAGAAATGGCATATCCAAGAATAAAGAAAATCTGAGAAAAAGAAGACATAGTAGTGGTGATTTTACAGTGGCATACAAAAGTTTTGGCATCCCTAGTCAAAATAACTGTTACTGTGAACAGTTAAGCAAGTGGAAGATCAAATGATCTCCAAAAGGCATAAAGCTAAAGATGAGACACACTTTTCAACATTTTAAGCAATATCAGTGTATTATTTAGATTTTGCACAAAATAAGAATGGAGTACCTTACTAAAGTATGGGAACATAAGTCTAACACCCTGGAGTGGTGTTAACATTCTTGCACCCTGCTACTGTCTATCTCTTATGGGCTAACATAATTGACATCTGTGTATTTCTGTCCATGTCTCTACATTGTACAATGATAATCTTTCTATGTAACTGTTTATTTCATGTAATATGCCTGCTTCACCAGCAGGTGGCCTTGCAAATGGCAGAGCTATCCTTAGACAGAATGGAACTTACCATTCCATTCTCCCCCCTTTGGGCAGAAGTGGGCCAAGTCCTGCTTGCTACCAGAAGGAGGGGTGGCAGTTCTATTTGATTCCGCCTTAGACTCCATGTTGGAGCCGAGAAGACCTGAAAGGAGTAGCAGCCAGAGGAAATTGTTCTTCAACTGAAAATAAGTTATTTTCTGAGTGTCAGGAGGCGAATAACAGTCAATGGCACCCCATCCAAGAATACCAGAGCAGATCAGAAGTACAGAAACCTTAAGCAAAGTTTAGTGCAGCATAAAGAGGGAAAACAAAGTATTTAAGCAAACCTGTCAGTACAGCAGAGAAAGAGAGAAAGCAGAGTTGAGTTTGCCTGCCAATTTATGCTAAAGCCTGCTGGAACCAAGACAAAGCCTGCCAATCGTTTGGATAAACGTTTATTCAAGGAAAGCTGCCATTGAATTTCATCACAAGGTCTGGACTCAAGTTATTTTTCCTTTTATTTTGCTTCGGGGGCCAAAGCCTGGGGTCCAGCAGTATCCAGGTAGGGGCACCGTCACACATAAAGAGACATTTAGGCCGCACTACACCACTCGGCATTCCAACTACACCTGGGGCGCTATAGGGGCCCTGGGGGAGAGCGCGTTGTACAAGGAGATTTAAATATTCAGATAACTTTTACCGAGGTCTCAAACCTTAAATAGCCTGTAAGGCTTAAAGAGGACCTTTCACTAGATTGAAAAATCTAAACTAACTATACAGACATGGAGAGCGGCGCCCAGGGATCCCCCTGCACTTACTATTATACCTGGGCGCAGCTCCGTTCTCCCGGTATAGGCTCCGGTATCTTCACATGTTAGACTCCACCCTGGCCAATCGCAGCGCTCAGCTCATAGCCTGAGAGAAAAAAAAACTCTCAGGCTATGAGCTAAGCGCTGCGATTGGCCAGCGCTACAGCATGGGAGAAAGAGAAGCCGGCAGGTTCCCCTGGGTGGAGCCTAACATGTGAAGATACCGGAGGCTATACCGGGCGAACGGAGCGGCGCCCAGGTATAATAGTAAGTGCAGGGAGATCCCTGGGCACCGCTCTACATGTCTGTATACTTAGTTTAGATTTTTTAATCTAGTGAAAGGTCCTCTTTAAGGCTTTTTCACAATCAGCATAAGGAAAGGCCAGGTGATGCAAATTCCTTTAACCTTGTCCCAAAACAAAGGAGACATGGGTTCTTCGAAGCAGCTGCCTAACACTCTTAAAATGGAAATGGTGGAGGTCCACAGAGCAGGCGAAGGCTTTAAGAAGATAGCAAACCGTTTTGAGGTTGCCATTTCCTCAGTTTAAAATGTATTTAAGAAATGGAGGTTAACAGTGGAGGTCAAGAGAAGCTGCTCGTAGTATTACTAGAAAGACATATCAGAACCTCTTATTGACAGCAAATGACCTTCAGGTAGCAGACTCAGAATTTTGCAAAGGAACATCTAAACAAGCCTGATGCATTTTCTGTGAATTCATGTGGACCTATGAGGTCAAAATAGAACTGTTTGGTCACAATGTGCAAAGGTATTTTCATGAAAAGAACACCTTTCCAACTATAAGGCATGGGGGTGGATCAATCATGCTTTGGGGTTCTGTTGCAACCAATGGCACAGAGAATATTTCATAAGTAGAAGGAAGAATGGATACAATGACATTCCAGCAAATTCTGGAAACAAACATAACACCAACTATAAAAAACTGAAATTGAAAAGAGGATGGCTTCTACAAATGGATAATGATCCTAAACACACCTCAAAATCCCCAATAGACTACCTCAAAAAGCGGAAGCTAAAGGTTTTACCATAGCCCTGACAGTCTCCTGATCTGAACATCATTGAAAAATCTATAGGTAAACCTCAAAAGAACAGTGCATGCAAGATGGCCCAGGAATCTCACAGAACTGGAAGACTTTTGCAAGAAAAAATGGATGAAAATCCCTCAAACAAGAATTGAAAGACTCTTGGCTGGCTACAAAAAAAATGGTTGCAAGCTGTGTTACTTGCCAAAGGGATTGCTATTAGGTACTAACCATGCAGGGTGCCCAAAGTTTTGCTTCAGGCTCTTTTCCCTTTTTGTTATTTAGAAAATGTTTAACTGTTCACAGTGTGTCATCCGTAATTCATGGACTTTGCTCAGCTGAAAATTAATTTCCAAAGAATCTCCTATCAGTCTTCAGTGAAAAACGGATGCATTATGGATGCCATCCGTGGTGTGCCTGTGATTTTCTATAGCCAAGCTTGACCCGCATCACGGATCAAAGTAATCCATGTCTCCGTGATTTTGTTACTGACCCACGGTCAGTAAAAAAACTACTGAAGTGTGAACAGACACATTTAAATCAATGGGTATGTGTGATGTCTGTGGAAAATGCGGACAGCACACGTTGGTAAAAAACGGAAAGGTAGACAAGGCCTAAGACCAGCACTGGTGGGAGGCATGAATTATTGCTATAATGCAAAGAAAATAAACCAGTTTTTTTTAATGAAAAAGTTGATTTGCAAGTATATCTTTGTGGGTGTAAAGACAACTTGTGTCCTATGAAATAGACATCACTACAATGATCCGAAGACAGAAACCAAGAAAATGGTAAAATGAGTCCATAAGGGAATTCATGACGGGTAGAGGACATAATCCATGCAGAATTGTAATCTTTCTGTGCTCCCATGACACATATTGTCACTGTCAATTTTAGTGTCTTTATTCATACAGTATGAGCACAATACAAATGTCTAGTAAAAAATGAAAACTAAATCATACAAGGCCAAAGACTGCAATAGATGTGAAAACTGTTCCTGTCAATCTCTTGATTTATTTATGATCAATTCTACATTTATCTGTTCAGCGTATTAAAACTCTCAAAGACAATATGGCTTTTAGATTGATGTATTGTTATAACATACATGTAATACGGCATATGCTGTACATACTAATAGGCTTCCTATAGATATAGATTAGACTTGCTTGTTCTGTATATGTATATCCTACTGAACTTTGTGACAATAAAAATATATATCTGGGCTACATTTTTTCTTGGCTCTAATATGTTCTGCACGTAAATATCTGCTGTATTTTTTGTTCCATGGTTTTAAAGAGGTTTTGCGAGATTAGAAAAAAGGCTTACTCTTCTCTGTGGGTTTACCTGACATTGCAGTTCAGCCCAATTAAAATTAATGCAGCCTACGTACTATACCAGACTAGGCCTACGGACAAGAGTGGTGATGTTTCTTGGAAAAAAAGCTGTTCTTTTTTAGAATCTCAGAGAACAACTTTAACTAGGGCCATACATGACAAAAGACTGCTATAAGGAAGCCTTCACTGCGCTGTAGAAAATTCATAGGAGGGAATGTATCAGAAGCGGTATGTTAGTATTGCGCCACCTGCTGTTTCCATTGAACAGCCATTCTGCGTCTACCTCAGTAAATGTGCAAGGTTGACATAAATACTCAGTCTTGTATCTCTTTGGGTACGCGGAGGGATTCCTGACGTGGTAGATCAGCTACTTCTGATGCTACAGCATCTTCTCTGCAGCATACTGTAAATACCATATACACTATATAGTCAAACCCTATCCACTCTCTTAAAGGGCATCTGTCAGCAGATTTGTACCTATGACACTGTCTGATCTGTTACATGTGCACTTGGCAGCTGAAGGCATCTGTGTTGGTCCCATGTTCATATGTGCCTGCATTGCTGAGAAAAATTATGTTTTCATATATGCAAATGAGTCTCTAGGAGCAAAGGGGGCGTTACTGTTACACCTAGAGGAACTTTTCTGTTTGCAACTGCTGCACCTTTTCTACTTTGATTGACAGAGCCAGGCAGTGAAAACATCATCACGCCTGCCTGGTCCTGTCAATCAAAAGCAGAGGGTGCAGCAGTTGCAGAGAGAGCAGAGCCTCTAGGTGTAATGGCAATGCCCCCGTTGCTCTTACAGGCTTATTTGCATTTATCAAAATATATCCCCAATGTCAGACAGGTGCAGGTCCCACCTCTCGGACCCACATCAATCACCAAAACAGGACCCCCAGAGTGGGTAGAGAGTGCTCTCTCTATTAATTTCAATGGGAATTTGGAAAACAGCTGAGTGCACATGCTTGGCTGTTTTCTGAACTCCTATCAAAATGAATTGAGAGCCCACAGCGCATGCGCAGCTGCTCTCCCCTCAGCTGCTCTCGTGGGTCCCGTTCCGGAGTTCTGGGCACTTACCTGACTCTTTTGGAGGGACAGTCCCTCTTTTTGACCTAAGTCCCTCTTTGATCCTTAAATGTCCCTATTAAACTATCTGTATGGTTTCTACTTGTATATTAGACCAGAACGTCATTATTTTGTGTATTGTGGACCTTAAAGGGAACCTGTCATCAACTTTATGCTGACCTCACTGGGGGCAGCATAAATTAGTGACAGAAATGCTGATTTCAGTGGTGTGTCACTCATGAGCTAATAGTAAGTGGTTGCTGAGAACCAGCATCATAATAATCATTGTAGCCCAGGCCTTGAAAAGAGTCAAATCTACCTGAGAAGAGTCCTGGTTATTCATAATCTCCCGCACTCTCGCCCATCTGCTGATGATTGACAGTTCTCTCCTACAGAGAAAGGGAGAAAACTAGTAGAAGACTGTCAATCATCAGCAGGTGGGCGGGGAGAGCAGGAATTCCTGAATAACCTTGACTCTTCTCAGGTGGCCGTGACTCTTTTCCAGGCCAAGTCTGTAATGATTTTGATGTTGGTTCTCGGCAACCACTTACTTTTAACTTATAAATGAAAGACCGCTGAAATCAGCTCACCTGTCTCTACTTTATTCTTTCGTTAGTATGGGCAGCATAAAGGTGATGACAGGTTCCCTTTAAAATATCTATAATCTGATGATTTATATGCTAATATTTAAAGGGATATTGAAGTGCAAGAAAAAAAAATTGTTGTAAAAAATAAAAGGTACTTATACTCACCTACCTGATCCCCGACTACTGCAGTTCTGACGGAGTCAATAATTATGCTTTGGGTGGAGTTAGAGGCGTGGCCTAGTATGAAAAAAACTGCCTCGATTTTCAAAAGTTGGGAGGTATGCTCTAGTTTTCTCATTATTTTTGTATTTCTGATATATTTACAATGTTACCCCTGGGGTTCTGTGTACACCAGAGCAGGCAAAGCTCTATTTTCCAATCTCTTGCTTTTAAAGGCAACCTGTCACCAGTTTTATGGTGTCCTAACTAAGGGCAACATAAATAAGTGACTGATTCTCTTAGCAAAATGCTGGGTCACTTTCTTTAATTGACCCAGTCAATCTGCCAACGTCTTGTATTGAAAAGCTCCAGCTGATAATGATGAGTCCTGAATATTCATGAGCTCCTGACTCTCCCCGCCTACCTGCTGCTGATTGACAGTTATTTTCCATATGAATCAGGAGCCGGTTTGCAGGGGAGTGGCTATAGCTCTGAATTAAAAAAACGCTGGACTCAATGACATCACACTGGACTCAAATCAGCTCATTAGCATGCAGCATTTTTTGTGTATATTATGAGGTAACCATCTGTCACACCAGTAAGTGAATACATCTAAGGTACTTTTTAGTAGTTAATGATTGTAAATAATTAGTTAGATTATAATCAAATATCCACATGACAGGTTCCCTTTAAGCCTAGTTTTCACTCTTTGTATCCAGGTTTCTGTTAATGATATCTATGGTGCCTTAGGCCTCTTTCACACTTGCGTTGTCCGGATCCGTCGTGCACTCCATTTGCCGGAAGTGCCCGCCGGATCCGTAACACCGCAAGTGAACTGAAAGCATTTGAAGACGGATCCGTCTTCAAAATGCGTTCAGTGTTACTATGGCACCCAGGACGCTATTAAAGTCCTGGTTGCCATAGTAGTAGTGGGGAGCGGGGGAGCAGTATACTTACCGTCTGTGCGGCTCCCGGGGCGCTCCAGAATGACGTCAGAGTGCCCCATGCACATGGATGACGTGATCCATGCGCATGGATGACGTGATCCATGCGACACGTCATCCATGCGCGTGGGGCGCCCTGACGTCACTCTGAAGCGCCCCGGGAGCCGCACGGACGGTAAGTATACTGCCCCCCCCCGCTCCCCACTACACTTTACCATGGCAACCAGGACTTTAGCGTCCTGGCAGCCATGGTAACCATTCAGAAAAAGCTAAACGTCGGATCCGGTAATTCGCCAAAACAATGTTTAGCTTAAGGCCGGATCCGGATTAATGCCTTTCAATAGGCATTAATTCCGGATCCGGCCTTGCGGCAAGTGTTCAGGATTTTTGACCGGAGCAAAAAGCGCAGCATGCTGCGGTATTTTCTCCGGCCAAAAAACGTTCAGTTCCGGAACTGAAGACATCCTGAGGCATCCTGAACAGATTTATCTACATTCAGAATGCATGGGGATAATCCTGATCAGGATTCTTCCGGCATAGAGCCCCGACGACGGAACTCTATGCCGGAACAGAACAACGCAAGTGTAAAAGAGCCCTTAGATGGGATTTCTTCCAGGTTAAAACATCATCTGAAGATATTGATTGGAATTATATTACCAGTACAGATTGGCTAAGGTTGAATTTGCAGTCTCTGTTAGTCGCCTGCTCTGCAGCTGCTAAGCAGGTGCCTGGGCCGTGCTCCATACACTCAATTGGTTTGTCTTTTGCTAACAGTCAATTCACACACAGCAGGTTTCTTGCACATATAACTATACTAGTCATCCATCTGCTTGCTGCCAAAATATCCCTTCAACAAATCTTCCACTTGTGAATATACCTAGCCAGATATTGGGGGAGATTCATCAAAACTGATGTAAAGGAAAACTGGCTTGGTTGCCCTTAGCAACCAATCAGATTCCACCTTTCATTTTTCAGAGCTCCTTTAGAAAATGAAAGATGGAATATGATTGATGCTATGGGTAACTAAGCCTGTTCTACTTTACACCAGTTTTTATAAATCTCCCCCATTATTTTCAGGTAATGTTCCTTTTTTCTAGTCTAACGACGTCCAATGCTGTAGCGGAGGGGTAGCACGATCCACAAGGTCTCCGCTGGTAGACAGGAAACAGGAGCAATGATCCAAATAGGCCGGTACAGCATACAATCCTTCCCTCCCAAGAACTGTAACTGAACGCCTAGCACCCCGACCGGGTACCTCCGTCGATAGTGCTCCTAGTGCTTCCAGAGGACTCCAAGCACTCCACTTGACCCCGTCAGCACTGCAGACCCCACAAACCGCCGAAGCTTGGTGGAGGTCTCGCCGTCTCCTACCCACCCTGGACCTATGACAAGGCTCCAGTGGGTGAACCTCTACTGAATCCAGAGACAGAAACCAGGAGCAAGCTATTACAAGAGCTAGGAGTTATAGCCAAGGGAGTATACAGCGTATAACAATCCCCATACACATGAGACGAGGCTCTATGTTGAGTGTAAAACAGGAACTGACTGTACTTCACGTACAGCCTCTTTTATTCACAAACCAAAAACATAGTACTGCCCACAGGTAGGGATGAGCGAACCCGAACTGTATAGTACCGTACCGAATTTTGGGGTGTCCGTGACACGGACCCGAACCCGAACATTTTCGTAAAAGTCCGGGTTCGGTGTTCGGCGCTTTCTTGGCGCTTTTTGAAAGGCTGCAAAGCAGCCAATCAACAAGCGTCATACTACTTCCCCAAGAGGCCATCACAGCCATGCCTACTATTGGCATGGCTGTGATTAGCCAGTGCAGCATGTGACCCAGCCTCTATTTAAGCTGGAGTCACGTAGCGCCGCACGTCACTCTGCTATGATCAGTATAGGGAGAGGTTGCAGCTGCGACGTTAGGGCGAGATTAGGCAGATTAACTCCTCCAAAAGACTTCATTCTGTGATCGATCTGCAGCTGTGGATCATTGAAGTGCTATTATTGACTTGCTCACTTTTTTGAGGCTGCCCAGAGCGTTTTTAGATCACTTTTTTTCTGGGGTGATCGGCGGCCATTTTGTGACTTGTGGTGCGCCAGCACAAGCTATCACCAAGTCTATTTAACCATCGATAGTGTGGTTATTTTGTGCTATATCCTACATCAGCTGCAGGCTGAGCCTGTGTCACCGAAGTGCATTTAACCATCAACAGTCTGGTTATTTTTTGGCCATATACTACATCAGCTGCAGGCTGAGCCTGTGTCACCGAAGTGCATTTAACCATTGACAGTCTGATTATTTTTTGGCCATATACTACATCTGGTGCAGGCTGAGCCTGTGTCACCCAAGTGCATTTAACCATCAACAGTGTGGTTATTTTTTGGCCATATATTACATCAGGGGCAAGTTGAGCCTGTCACCCAGCGCCTAAAAAATAGACCTGACATTTCTATTCAACCAAATCTGTACTGTTTTAGCTGGTCAAGTTATTTGTAGTGACCGTAAAAGCACACTTTTTTTTCTGGGTTGAAAAACCATTCCCAAATTTGCCATTCTCAAAATAACTAGTTTCTGGTATTTGAGGCCTACTTGAAATCTATCCCAAAAAGAATATCTTACATTGAAGCTAGTGATAGTGTCATTCAGAAAAACCTAAGACACACGCTAGCGTGCTGATAGAAGTCTGATTCTGTGATTAAACCTATACCTGTCACACAGCGCAAAAAAAAAACAGGCCTCACATCTCTATTTAACCAAATCTGTACTGTTTTAGCTGGTCAAGTTATTTGTAGTGACCGTAAAAGCACACTTTTTTTTCTGGGTTGAAAAACCATTCCCAAATTCGCCATTCTCAAAATTGTGGTGAACGGGAACAATGAGGAAAACATCTAATAAGGGACGCGGACGTGGACATGGTCGTGGTGGTGTTAGTGGACCCTCTGGTGCTGGGAGAGGACGTGGCCGTTCTGCCACAGCCACACGTCCTAGTGAACCAACTACCTCAGGTCCCAGTAGCCAGCAGAATTTACAGCGATATTTGGTGGGGCCCAATGCCGTTCTAAGGATGGTAAGGCCTGAGCAGGTGCAGGCATTAGTCAATTGGGTGGCCGACAGTGGATCCAGCACAATCACATTATCTCCCACCCAGTCTTCTGCAGAAAGCGCACAGATGGCGCATGAAAACCAAGCCCATCTGTCTGTCACATCACCCCCATGCATATCAGGGAAACTGTCTGAGCCTCAAGTTATGCAGCAATCTCTTATGCTGTTTGAAGACTCTGCTGCCAGGGTTTCCCAAGGGCATCCACCTAGCCCTTCCCCAGGGGTGGAAGAGATAGAATGCACTAACGCGAAACCACTTATTTTTCCTGATGATAAGGACATGGGAATACCACCTCAGCACGTCTCTGATGATGATGAAACACAGGTGCCAACTGCTGCGTCTTTCTGCAGTGTGCAGACTGAACAGGAGGTCAGGGATCAAGACTGGGTGGAAGACGATGCAGGGGACGATGAGGTCCTAGACCCCACATGGAATGAAGGTCGTGCCACTGACTTTCACAGTTCGGAGGAAGAGGCAGTGGTGAGACCGAGCCAACAGCGTAGCAAAAGAGGGAGCAGTGGGCAAAATCAGAACACCCGCCGCCAAGAGACTCCGCCTGCTACTGACCGCCGCCATCTGGGACCGAGCACCCCAAAGGCAGCTTCAAGGAGTTCCCTGGCATGGCACTTCTTCAAACAATGTGCTGACGACAAGACCCGAGTGGTTTGCACGCTGTGCCATCAGAGCCTGAAGCGAGGCATTAACGTTCTGAACCTTAGCACAACCTGCATGACCAGGCACCTGCATGCAAAGCATGAACTGCAGTGGAGTAAACACCTTAAAAACAAAGAAGTCACTCAGGCTCCCCCTGCTACCTCTTCTGCTGCTGCTGCCTCGGCCTCTTCTGCTGCTGCCGCCGCCTCGGCCTCTTCCTCCGCCTCTGGAGGAACGTTGGCACCTGCCGCCCAGCAAACATGGGATGTACCACCAACACCACCACCTGCGTCACCAAGCATCTCAACCATGTCACAAGGCAGCGTTCAGCTCTCCATCTCACAAACATTTGAGAGAAAGCATAAATTCCCACCTAGCCACCCTCGATCCCTGGCCCTGAATGCCAGCATTTCTAAACTACTGGCCTATGAAATGCTGTCATTTAGGCTGGTGGACACACACAGCTTCAAACAGCTCATGTCACTTGCTGTCCCACAGTATGTTGTTCCCAGCCGCCACTACTTCTCCAAGAGAGCCGTGCCTTCCCTGCACAAACAAGTGTCCGATAAAATCAAGTGTGCACTGCGCAACGCCATCTGTGGCAAGGTCCACCTAACCACAGATACGTGGACCAGTAAGCACGGCCAGGGACGCTATATCTCCCTAACTGCACACTGGGTAAATGTAGTGGCGGCTGGGCCCCAGGCGGAGAGCTGTTTGGCGCACGTCCTTCCGCCGCCAAGGATCGCAGGGCAACATTCTTTGCCTCCTGTCTCCTCCTCCTCCTACTCAGCTTCCTCCTCCTCTTCTTCCACCTGCTCATCCAGTCAGCCACACACCTTCACCACCAACTTCAGCACAGCACGGGGTAAACGTCAGCAGGCCATTCTGAAACTCATATGTTTGGGGGACAGGCCCCACACCGCACAGGAGTTGTGGCGGGGTATAGAACAACAGACCGACGAGTGGTTGCTGCCGGTGAGCCTCAAGCCCGGCCTGGTGGTGTGCGATAATGGGCGAAATCTCGTTGCAGCTCTGGGACTAGCCGGTTTGACTCACATCCCTTGCCTGGCGCATGTGCTGAATTTGGTGGTGCAGAAGTTCATTCGCAACTACCCCGACATGTCAGAGCTGCTGCATAAAGTGCGGGCCGTCTGTTCGCGCTTCCGGCGTTCACACCCTGCCGCTGCTCGCCTGTCTGCGCTACAGCGTAACTTCGGCCTTCCCGCTCACCGCCTCATATGCGACGTACCCACCACGTGGAACTCCACCTTGCATATGCTGGACAGACTGTGCGAGCAGCAGCAGGCCATAGTGGAGTTTCAGCTGCAGCACGCACGGGTCAGTCGCACTGCGGATCAGACACACTTCACCACCAATGACTGGGCCTCCATGCGAGACCTGTGTGCCCTGTTGCGCTGTTTCGAGTACTCCACCAACATGGCCAGTGGCGATGACGCCGTTATCAGAGTTACAATACCACTTCTATGTCTCCTTGAGAAAACACTTAGAGCGATGATGGAAGAGGAGGTGGGCCAGGAGGAAGAGGAGGAAGAGGAGTCATTTTTAGCACTTTCAGGCCAGTCTCTTCAAAGTGACTCAGAGGGAGGTTTTTTGCAACACCAGAGGCCAGGTACAAATGTGGCCAGACAGGGCCCACTACTGGAGGACGAGGAGGACGAGGATGAGGAGGAGGTGGAGGAGGATAAGGATGAAGCATGTTCACAGCGGGGTGGCACCCAAAGCAGCTTGGGCCCATTACTGGTGCGTGGCTGGGGGGAAATACAGGACGATGACGATACGCCTCCCACAGAGGACAGCTTGTCCTTACCTCTGGGCAGCCTGAAACACATGAGCGACTACATGCTGCAGTGCCTGCGCAACGACAGCAGAGTTGCCCACATTTTAACGTGTGCGGAATACTGGGTTGCCACCCTGCTGGATCCCCGGTACAAAGACAATGTGCCCACCTGGAGCGTGATAGGAAGATGCGCGAGTACAAGCGCACGTTGGTAGACGCGCTACTGAGAGCATTCCCAAATGTCACAGGGGAACCAGTGGAAGCCCAAGGCGAAGGCAGAGGAGGAGCAAGAGGTCGCCAATGCAGCTGTGTCACGGCCAGCTCCTCTGAGGGCAGGGTTAGCATGGCAGAGATGTGGAAAAGTTTTGTCACCACGCCACAGCTAACTGCACCACCACCTGATACGGAACGTGTTAGCAGGAGGCAACATTTCACTAACATGGTGGAACAGTACGTGTGCACACCCCTCCACGTACTGACTGATGGTTCGGCCCCATTCAACTTCTGGGTCTCCAAATTGTCCACGTGGCCAGAGCTAGCCTTTTATGCCTTGGAGGTGCTGGCCTGCCCGGCGGCCAGCGTTTTGTCTGAACGTGTATTCAGCACGGCAGGGGGCGTCATTACAGACAAACGCAGCCGCCTGTCTACAGCCAATGTGGACAAGCTGACGTTCATAAAAATGAACCAGGCATGGATCCCACAGGATTATATTATATACTTATTCTCTGTTACGGGACCTCTCTCCTCTGCCTGGGTGCCTGGGCCTAAATGTGTGACAGTGGCCTGTTCCAGTGGTGGGTGACGTGAAGCCTGATTCTCTGCTATGACATGAAGACAGATTCTGCGCTGACATAAGGCCAGATTCTCTGTTACGGGACCTCTCTCCTCTGCCTGGGTGCCTGGGCCTAAATATGTGACAGTGGCCTGTTCCAGTGGTGGGTGACGTGAAGCCTGATTCTCTGCTATGACATGAAGACAGATTCTGCGCTGACATAAGGCCAGATTCTCTGTTACGGGACCTCTCTCCTCTGCCTGGGTGCCTGGGCCTAAATGTGTGACAGTGGCCTGTTCCAGTGGTGGGTGACGTGAAGCCTGATTCTCTGCTATGACATGAAGACAGATTCTGCGCTGACATAAGGCCAGATTCTCTGTTACGGGACCGCTCTCCTCTGTCTGGGTGCCGGGGCCTAAATGTGTGACAGTGGCCTGTTCCAGTGGTGGGTGACGTGAAGCCTGATTCTCTGCTATGACATGAAGACAGATTCTGCGCTGACATAAGGCCAGATTCTCTGTTACGGGACCGCTCTCCTCTGTCTGGGTGCCGGGGCCTAAATGTGTGACAGTGACCTGTTCCAGTGGTGGGTGACGTGAAGCCTGATTCTCTGCTATGACATGAAGACAGATTCTGTGCTGACATCGGGCCAGATTCTCTGTTACGGGACCTCTCTCCTCTGCCTGGGTGCCGGGGCCTAAATGTGTGACAGTGGCCTGTTCCAGTGGTGGGTGACGTGAAGCCTGATTCTCTGCTATGACATGAAGACTTATTCTGCGCTGACATGAAGCCAGATTCTCTGCTATGGCATGAAGAGACTGATTCTCTGCTGACATGAAGCCAGATTCTTTGCTATGGCATGAAGAGACTGATTCTCTGCTGACGTGAAGCCAGATTCTCTGCTATGGGACCTCTGTCCAATTGATATTGGTTCATTTTTATTTTTTTAATTTTTATTTTAATTCATTTCCCTATCCACATTTGTTTGCAGTGGATTTACCTACATGTTGCTGCCTTTTGCAGCCCTCTAGCTCTTTCCTGGGCTGTTTTACAGCCTTTTTAGTGCACAAAAGTTCGGGTTTCCATTGACTTCAATGGGGTTCGGGTTCGGGACGAAGTTCGGATCGGGTTCGGATCCCGAACCCGAACATTTCCGGGAAGTTCGGCCGAACTTCTCGAACCCGAACATCCAGGTGTTCGCTCAACTCTACCCACAGGGTTTTGAAATACAACCAATCAATATATTACAACACATCCCCACAGTGCATCATGGTTTCCTCCTCTCTGCCCTGGAGACACCCGAGGAGTAATCCAATTATCTCTCAGGACAAAGGGAAATTGCCAATACACATGTGGGACACAATGTCACACCCTCCCAGCAAACACAGACATTAACATATCCCAGATAGCTCAAGTCTGAGGGCATATCATTAGGTGAATGCCGCTCAGAATACACAAATACAATACAATTAGCTATCTGGGTCCCCTCACATAACAACATACAATTGCATGAATGCTGGCGGTTTTCATGCAGCCAGCATAGGAACGTTACAGCCCACCTGAACCATATTTACACAAAACATATATACGCTTGGTTCTTTAAAGTGGCATACACATATGCAATAACATCGTACATACAGGAATGACAATATACAGTGGCTGGGTTTGCCACAAATGCTAATAATGATGTCAACATCAGGTTATCATGGTTCACACCAGATAACAGGATTCTTAGCTTCATGGACACATTGACCCTTTAAACTTCCATATAATGTAGAAGTTGGATGAAATTGGTGATTTTAGATAATTATTGTTTTTACAGCTATTCATTCACCACTTTGCACAAGCAGTGTTTTTTATGCTTTAGTATGGGGTGTTTGGATCAGGCCTCTTTCACACTACCGTATGGCTATTTCAGTGTTTTGAGTTCTGTTTTTTACGGATCCGTTGTTCAGTTTTTTTGTTTCCGTTGTGTTTCCGTTTCGTTTTTCCGTATGGCATATACAGTATACAGTAATTACATAGAAAAAATGGTCTGGGCATAACATTTTCAATAGATGGTTCTGCAAAAACGGAACGGATACGGAAGATATACGGATGCATTTCTGTATGTGTTCCGTTTAATTTGCGGACCCATTGACTTGAATGGAGCCATGGAACGTGATTTGCGGACAATAATAGGACATGTTCTATCTTTCAACGGAACGGAAAAACGGAAATACGGAAACGGAATGCATACGGAGTACATTCCGTTTTTTTTGCGGAACCATTGAAATGAATGGTTCCGTATACGGACCGTATACGTAACGCAAAAAACGGCCCGCAAAACGGAAAAAAAAACGGTAGTGTGAAAGAGGCCTCACTTATATATTGGGATATTGGGAGATTTATCAAAACTAGTGTAAAGGAAAACTGAGATTCCACCTTTCATTTTCCAAAGGAGCTGAGAAAAATGAAAGGCGGAATCTGATTGGTTGCTATAGGCAACTAAGCCAGTGTTCCATTACACCAGTTTTAAGAAATCGTCCCAAATTGTGTCCAATTGCATTGGGTCTGATACTAATCTTAAAGGGGTATTTCTATCTGGAACATTTATGGCATTTCGCAAGGATATGTCATCATTGTCAGATAGATACAGGTCCCATATCTGGAACCTGCTCCAAACTCCAGAATGGGTCACCCAAAGTGAAGGAGAGCACACCCTTCATGCATGGCTTACTCTACATTCACTGCTATGTGACTTCCGAAAATAACTGAGCGAGTTAACGCGGATATTTTCAGTAGTCTTATACCAGTAAATTTAGAGCATACCACCCACCCATTCACCACTATGGAACTGCCAGAAATAGGTGAGCCAGTGGCTGCTCTTGCCCTTCACTTTAGGAGCCCTATTTGCTTAAGCCCTCATGTACAGTACAGACCAAAAGTTTGGACGCACCTTCTCATTCAAAGAGTTTTCTTTATTTTCATGACTATGAAGGCATCAAAACTATGAATTAACACATGTGGAATTATATACATAACAAACAAGTGTAAAACAACTGAAAATATGTCATATTCTAGTTTCTTCAAAGTAGCCACCTTTTGCTTTGATTACTGCTTTGCACACTCTTGGCATTCTCTTGATGAGCTTCAAGAGGTAGTCCCCTGAAATGGTCTTCCAACAGTCTTGAAGGAGTTCCCAGAGATGCTTAGCACTTGTTGGCCCTTTTGCCTTCACTCTGCGGTCCAGCTCACCCCAAACCATCTCGATTGGGTTCAGGTCCGGTGACTGTGGAGGCCAGGTCATCTGGCGCAGCACCCCATCACTCTCATTCATGGTCAAATAGCCCTTACTTTCAAAGTTTTCCCAATTTTTCGGCTGACTGACTGACCTTCATTTCTTAAAGTAATGATGGCCACTCGTTTTTCTTTACTTAGCTGCTTTTTTCTTGCCATAATACAAATTCTAACAGTCTATTCAGTAGGACTATCAGCTGTGTATCCACCTGACTTCTCCTCAACGCAACTGATGGTCCCAACCCCATTTATAAGGCAAGAAATCCCACTTATTAAACCTGACAGGGCACACCTGTGAAGTGAAAACCATTTCAGGGGACTACCTCTTGAAGCTCATCAAGAGAATTCCAAGAGTGTGCAAAGCAGTAATCAAAGCAAAAGGTGGCTACTTTGAAGAACCTAGAAAATGACATATTTTCAGTTGTTTCACACTTGTTTGTTATGTATATAATTCCACATGTGTTAATTCATAGTTTTGATGCGTTCAGTGTGAATCTACAATTTTCATAGTCATGAAAATAAAGAAAACTCTTTGAATGAGAAGGTGTGTCTAAACTTTTGGTCTGTACTGTACACAAATGTATTTTCTTTCCGTGTCAGTTCCGTTTTTGTTTTTTTACGGATCATATGCGGATCCATTCATTTTAATGGGTCCGCAAAAAAAACTGAAGTTGCTCCGTGTGCATTCAGTTTTCGTATGTCCGTATTTACGTTCTGCAAAAAAATAGAACATGTCTGCATTACGGACAAGGATAGTACTGTTCTATTAGGGGCCAGCTGTTCTGCAAAATACAAAATGCACACGGACGTTATTCGTATATTTTGCGGATCCGTTTTTTGCGGACCGCAAAATACATACGGTCGTATGCATGAGGCCTAACTTATTTGAGAACTGGGGACCAACTAAGTATGATCTACTCCAGGGATGGCCAACCTACGGCTCTACAGCTGTTGTAAAACTACAATTCCCACCATGCCCTACTGTAGGCTGATAGCTGTGGGCATGCTGGGAGTTGTAGTTTTGCAACAGCTGGAGAGCCTCAGGTTGGCCATCCCTGATCTACACCATGCTTCGGCTACTCTGGGAGGTCTGTCTAAATCTTGGATAACCCCTTTAAGGTACCATGTGTATGCCATGCCATAATTAATAAATCAGTTCAAAGCATGTATGTGGTCTCTGTGGGTGTTTCTGATTACTTTTACAACTTTTTGAAGCTAGAATTCTGGAGTGAAGGCATAATAAATAAGAGCTATATTTCATACATCTTTTTCCTACAGCCAATGTGGCAATTTTCCATGGACCATCCAGATCCATATATTATATGGTGAGCTGAATTCTCTTTGCTCAGTTGACATGAGCTCTAAAGAATGCATAAACCTTATATTTAAAACCCTGTTGAGCCAAGGCCCAACATGGAATCATGCTGCTCAACTAAAAGAGTTAACTATTTCAGAAAAGACACTCCGGTCAATGTTTATTTATTCTTATGGGGAAAAAGATGGCATATCCTTTCTGATCTGCAGTTTGTTTTTCAATTAACTCCTTTCAAGATATCAAGGTGGATATCTGAGGGCCAGCTTACACATCTGACCTGCATCAAGAACTATTGGTCTATTAATTTTTAAAATGAATGTATTTTCTACTAAACCTGGCAAAAATAAAGCAAAAAGCTAAATTGTATCATCATACTATAAAGAAGTGCTACCATGTCAAATCACACAAAAATGGCAGATCTTTAAAGGGAACCTTTCGCCATAAAAATGCAGTGTAAGCTACAGGCAGCATGTTATAGAGCAGGAGGAGCTGTGCAGATAGATATATAATATTATGGGACAAGATTCAGTATAACCTGTATTACATTCATTTAAATTCTTGCTCATTCTGGACTTTGAAGTCAAGGCGGCTGTCCTATCAGCGATTGACAGCTAGTGATTGCTCTGCTCGATTTATATCAAGCTGACTGCTGAAAAAGGAATGACTTTCCCGTTGCAGCTAAGGGGGTGTGTCCATGCTCTCTCTATGACAACACAGGAGACAGTTGAGGGATGAAAATTAGCGTGTGCCACCATCTTAGTTATCAGGAGAAAGAAATAAGGAAAAAAAAATTGCACTTGGCGCTATACAGATATATTTTATTGAATAACTTGGTGGCTATGCAAAATTTTTAGTTACAAGCAATTACAAAAATATTCAGATCCAGGTGCTGGTTTGAGAACTGTAGAATATTTTTCATGGGACAACCCTATTAAGGATAGACAAATCTAATACTCACCTGAATCCTGTTCCATGCTGCTGACTGCAATGCAGGCGATAGGGCTCTTACTGACTCATAGGCTTCAAGACTAGTGGCCTGTGGCCTATGAGAGTGCAAGAAAGGCAGAGAGCCATTGACTCCCATACCTCACCACAGTATTCAACTGTACAGTTGAATTCTGAAGGGCATCTCCTGCCACCGGCTGGGTACATAACCTGGTTCTACAAGCATCAGATAGTTTTGTACCCAGCCGGCAATCATGAGGAGGGCTCAGGTGTTCCCATGGCACAAGCCCAAAAGGAATCTTCCCAGTGGGTTCTTTGACCAGTCTCATAGTCATGCTGGAACGGGAAAGGACCTTCCTAAACTGTTGCCACAAATTTTGAAGTGTAAGCACAGCAGCATTATCATTACCCCTCACTGAAATAAGAGGTCTGCCCTTTAAACTGTTGTTACTACTAGATGCTTCCACTACACACTACAGTTGACCATGGCATATCTAGCACATCATACATTTTACAAGTCACTGAACAGTACAACCCATACTGCTACCAATATTTATTTATGAAGATAAAGAAAGAGACGTTGAACTTTATGTAGAACGTATGGACCACAGAGGGCGCACAAACACAACAGGTCATAGGCAATATTTCTGTTTCAGCAGTATTCCATTTATTCGTGAGACAGAGCATTTCAGGGTGCTAGAGTCCCCTTTATCAAGTCTGAGCCAGATGAGCAGGGTGAGTGGCGCGGCTAGTTCACAAAGACACGTGTTGAATGCTGACGGTCACCGTTCCACACGTGTCTTTGTGAACTAGCCGCGGCACTCACCCTGCTCATCCGGCTCAGACTTGATAAAGGGGACTCTAGCACCCCGAAACGCATTGTCTCACGAATAAATGGAATACTGCTGAAACAGAAATATTGCCTATGACCGGTTGTGTTTGTGCGCCCTCTGTGGTCCATACGTTCTACGTAAAGTTCAACATCTCTTTCTTTATACCGTTACCCGAGTGGCAGGGTGGCCCCTGCCCAAGGCAATCGGACGAATCTAGGCTGCACCAACCGTTACTCATCTATACTTGACCTCCATTGCAGTTGCGTCCAATTGATGCAACCGCAATAGGTGAGCAAACCATTTCTTTTATGAGCGCCTTTCTCTATCCTATTGGCCACCATTTGCTATTTATAAAGATGACATGGCTGTGCTTCATTTTAGGCAGCTGTTGGTAGTGAGTGAGTCTGAAACACCTGAATACCACATAACTAACCTTATAGTCTATATCAGAAGATTTCAGAACTTTTATTTACAGAATGAATAAACTCTATTGGCTGAAACTGGAATACTGCTTTAACCACCTCCGGACCGCTGTACGCAGATTCGCGTTCCGGAGGTGGCAGCGCTGCGCACAATCACGCATATACGCGTCATCTCGCGAGACGCGAGATTTCGCTCAAAGCCGGCCCGCGCATGCGCATCGCGGGCCGGCAAAATTCAAAGAACAAGTTCGTCACCAGCCTGCCAGCAACGATCATTGGCTGGCAGGCTGGCGATTTTCAAAAAATCCAATCAAAAGTCATATAACAGATCATATTAGTAAATATGATCTGTTATATGGCTTGTCTGCTCCTGTGCTGGTCCTTTTCGTCGGTTGGATCCAGCACAGGAGCAGACTGAACTGTGAGTACACCAAACACTACACCTTAGCCCCAGATCACCCCCCTGCACCCCAATTAACCCTTTGATCGCCCCTGTCAATCACTAGTGAAAGGAAAAAAAGTGATCAGTGTAAACTGTCACTTATTTTTTTTCACTGGTATTGGCTGTTAGGTTTTAGGGATAGTTTAGGCCCCTTGGTTAGGTAGTTAGCGTCAGTTAGCGCCCACCCCACCGCACCGCAGTCACTTTTATTCGCTGAATAGCGTATCGCTAATCAGCATTTGTACTTTTATAGTATCTGTAAGTGATCAAAACTGATCACGGTCAGATCTATAATAGTATTAGTGTCACTTTAGTTCGCCCTCCACCCAAAACGCAGTGTTTGCCCGATCAGGCCTGATCGGTCGCCCACACGTGCGTTCACCCACGCCCGCCCCACCGCAGTGACAAAAAATATATATTTTTTGATCACTGCACATTCATTTTACACGCACTGCGGCGATAAAAAAATCAGTTTTGATATTTTTTATCAACCGCAGCGGCCTCCGGTACTTCGCTAGCCTCCCCTTTGTAAGACAGGCTTGCTTTTTTTCTTGGGTAGTCTCAGGGAATACCCCTAAATTTAGTAGTCCAAATGTCAAACAGGGGGTATTCTTCTGAAGAGGCCTACAGGATTCTGACCCAGTCGGATGAGGAGTGGGAACCCTCATCTGACGAATCTAGCGGGTCAGAATATGAACCTGTAGAAAGCAGTGGCTCTCTGACCCAAAGTTCGGACGAGGAGGTTGAGGTCCCTGGCAGCACCAGGCGTACCCGGCCCCGTGTCGCTAGACCACAGGTTATGCAGGATCCACTTCAAGAGCAGCAGAGTGGGGCTGTCGCTGCCGGATCACGTGGTGAGGCATACACCAGCAGCGCAGCCCTCCCTGGACCTAGTACCAGCACTGCCGTACAACATGGTGACGTGGCGAGCACCAGAAGGGCAGTTGAAGCTGGTACGGTGGCACGTGCACTAGTTACCCCGTCGCAGCCACCGCACAGACAGGCCCGTAGAGCCCCTAGAATCCCTGAGGTGCTGGCAAACCCTGATTGGCAGTCACCAACTTCAGCCGCACCTGTAGTTCCCCCTTTCACCGCCCAGTCTGGAGTTCGGGTTGAGACGGCTCAAATCGGTTCGGCCCTGGGATTTTTTGAGCTGTTCTTGACTGCGGAGCTCTTGGACTTAGTCGTGGCAGAGACCAACCAGTATGCCACACAATTTATATCCGCCAACCCGGGAAGCTTTTATGCCCAGCCTTTCCGGTGGAAACCAGTCCAAGTTTCCGAACTTAAAATTTTTTTGGGCCTTCTCCTCAACATGGGCCTGACAAAAAAGCATGAATTGCGGTCATATTGGTCCACGCACCCGATTCATCACATGCCCATGTTCTCTGCTGCTATGTCCAGGGCACGATTTGAGGCCATCCTCCGTTTCCTGCATTTTAGCGACAACACCACCTCCCGTCCCAGAGGCCACCCACCTTTTGACCGGCTCCACAAAATTCGGCCCCTCATAGACCATTTCAACCAGAAATTTGCAGATTTGTATACCCCCGAGCAAAACATCTGCGTAGACGAGTCCCTAATACATTTTACCGGGCGCCTTGGCTTCAAACAGTACATCCCAAGCAAGCGTGCCCGGTATGGGGTCAAATTGTATAAGCTCTGTGAAAGGGCCACAGGCTATACCCACAAATTTCGGATCTATGAGGGAAAAGATCAGACCCTGGAGCCGGTCGGTTGCCCTGACTACCTGGGGAGCAGTGGGAAGACAGTCTGGGACTTGGTGTCACCCTTATTCGGCAAGGGGTACCATCTTTATGTGGACAATTTTCACACAAGTGTGGCCCTCTTTAGGCATTTGTTTCTAGAACGGATTTGCGCCTGTGGCACCGCGCGAACTAGTCGCGTGGGCTTCCCCCAACGGCTTGTAACCACCCGTCTTGCAAGGGGGGAGAGGGCTGCCTTGTGTAACGAAGAACTGCTCGCGGTGAAATGGAGAGACAAGCGTGACGTTTACATGCTCTCCTCCATTCACGCAGACACGACAATCCAAATTGAGCGAGCAACCCGTGTCATTGAAAAGCCCCTCTGTGTCCACGACTATAATGCGCTCATGGGAGGGGTGGACTTCAATGACCAGATGTTGTCTCCGTATTTAGTTTCCCGCAGAACCAGACGCTGGTATAAGAAGGTGTCTGTATATTTAATTCAATTGGCGCTGTACAATAGTTTTGTTCTCTACAGTAAGGCTGGGAGAACACGATCTTTCCTCAAATTCCAGGAAGAGATCATCGAGAACCTCCTTTACCCAGGAGGTTCCGTGGCCCCATCCACCAGTGTAGTTTCCTGGAAATTTCCCCAGTGTCGTTCCTGGTACCTCAACCCAACCGACACCCCGAAAAAGATGTCGTGTCTGTAGCAGGAGTGGAATAAGGCGTGACACCCGCTATTTCTGTCCTGACTGTCCTGACCACCCTGCCCTATGCTTTGGTGAGTGTTTCCGGAAGTACCACACACAGGTACACCTAGCATAGGGATTGCATCTCACAGGACAGGCACACAGGGCTATTAGGGCCCTTTTACTCTCAGCTGCTGCAAACCTCTCCTTTCACCTGGGATAAAGTGCATAACGTACTTCGCCACATCTTTGGGCGATTTGCGCTTTGCACATTGTCCCATGGGGAAGGAGAGGTTTGTTCTATAAAGGTAAAAAAAACTAAACAAAAAAAAAATTACAGGTAAGTAAAAGAGTTAAAAAAGTTAAAAAAAAGTTAATATGTTCTGTTCTAAAGTTAATAAAGTTATTGCTTTGCGGCCTGGTTTTTTCTTTTTTTTTTTTTTTACCTTTCAGGTGGACCAACCGATCGACAAGCTGCAGCACTGATGTGCATTCGGACAGAAGCATTGCGCTGCTGTCAGATTACACGCAAGTCGGTGTATGCGGCGCTGCAAGACGAGATTTCTCCTCTGCAGTAAAAGATATGTTTGCCGAGGCATATGAGCTGAGGAGGTGGCGGTGTTCATATACTTTGGCAAACACTTTGTATATATAAAAGAAAAAATCCCGGCAATGATTTATTCATCCACATCGATTGATGTGAATGGAGAAATCTGGTTTGCCAGGGCATACGAGCTGAAGTGGGTATGGATGTTGGGCGGAGCTCCTATGTCCTGGCAGACGCCTTTCCCCTCCTTTTTCTTTTTTTGGCAGAGATTTTTTCATCCACATTGATCGATGCAAATGAAGAAATCTGTGCCGTTCATTTTTTTCTTTCAGCCCAGAGGCTGAACGGAAAAAAAAAATCTCATTACCCGTATGCTCAATATAAGGAGAATAGCAGAAACTCCTAATGCTGGGCATACATGTAATGATTGCGGAGACCCTCAAATGCCAGGGCAGTACAAACACCCCACAAATAACACCATTTTGCAAAGAAGACACCCCAAGGTATTCGCTGAGGGGCATATTGAGTCCATGAAAGATTGAAATTTTTGTCCCAAGTTAGCGGAAAGGGAGACTTTGTGAGAACAGGTGCTCTTTGGAATATGGGCCCCTTTGCCCACCTAGGCTGCAAAAAAGTGTCACACATCTGGTATCTCCGTACTCAGGAGAAGGTGGGGAATGTGTTTTGGGGTTTCATTTTACATATACCCATGCTGGGTGAGAGAAATATCTTGGCAAAAGACAACTTTTCCCATTTTTTTTATACAAAGTTGGCATTTGACCAAGATATTTATTTCACCCAGCATGGGTATATGTAAAAAGACACCCCAAAACACATTCCTCAACTTCTCCTGAATACAGAGATACCAGATGTGTGACACTTTTTTGCAGCCTAGGTGGGCAAAGGGGCCCACATTCCAAAGAGCACCTTTCGGATTTCACAGGTCATTTTTTACTGAATTTGATTTCAAACTCCTTACCACACATTTGGGCCCCTAGAATGCCAGGGCAGTATAACTACTCCACAAGTGACCCCATTTTGGAAAGAAGAGACCCCAAGGTATTCCGTGAGGGGCATGGCGAGTTCCTCGAATTTTTTATTTTTTGTCACAAGTTAGTGGAAAATGATGATTTTTTTTTTGTTTTTTTTTCATACAAAGTCTCATATTCCACTAACTTGTGACAAAAAATAAAAACTTCAATGAACTCACTATGCCCATCAGCGAATACCTTGGGGTCTCTTCTTTCCAAAATGGGGTCACTTGTGGGTTAGTTATACTGCCCTGGAATTCTAGGGGCCCAAATGTGTGGTAAGGAGTTTGAAATCAAATTCTGTAAAAAATGACCTGTGAAATCCGAAAGGTGCTCTTTGGAATATGGGCCCCTTTGCCCACCTAGGCTGCAAAAAAGTGTCACACATGTGGTATCTCTGTATTCAGGAGAAGTTGAGGAATGTGTTTTGGGGTGTCTTTTTACATATACCCATGCTGGGTGAGATAAATATCTTGGTCAAATGCCAACTTTGTATAAAAAAAATGGGAAAAGTTGTCTTTTGCCAAGATATTTCTCTCACCCAGCATGGGTATATATAAAATGACACCCCAAAACACATTCCCCACCTTCTCCTGAGTACGGAGATACCAGATGTGTGACACTTTTTTGCAGCCTAGGTGGGCAAAGGGGCCCAAATTCCAAAGAGCACCTTTCGGATTTCACAGGTCATTTTTTACAGAATTTGATTTCAAACTCCTTACCACACATTTGGGCCCCTAGAATGCCAGGGCAGTATAACTACCCCACAAGTGACCCCATTTTGGAAAGAAGAGACCCCAAGGTATTCGCTGATGGGCATAGTGAGTTCATAGAACTTTTTATTTTTTGTCACAAGTTAGTGGAATATGAGACTTTGTAAGAAAAAAAAAAAAAAATCATCATTTTCCGCTAACTTGTGACAAAAAATAAAAAGTTCTATGAACTCACTATGCCCATCAGCGAATACCTTAGGGTGTGTACTTTCCGAAATGGGGTCATTTGTGGGGTGTTTGTACTGTCTGGGCATTGTAGAACCTCAGGAAACATGACAGGTGCTCAGAAAGTCAGAGCTGCTTCAAAAAGCGGAAATTCACATTTTTGTACCATAGTTTGTAAACGCTATAACTTTTACCCAAACCATTTTTTTTTTTTACCCAAACATTTTTTTTTTATCAAAGACATGTAGAACAATAAATTTAGACCAAAATTTATATATGGATCTCGTTTTTTCTGCAAAATTTGACAACTGAAAGTGAAAAATGTCATTTTTTTGCAAAAAAATCGTTAAATTTCGATTAATAACAAAAAAAGTAAAAATGTCAGCAGCAATGAAATACCACCAAATGAAAGCTCTATTAGTGAGAAGAAAAGGAGGTAAAATTCATTTGGGTGGTAAGTTGCATGACCGAGCAATAAACGGTGAAAGTAGTGTAGGTCAGAAGTGTAAAAAGTGGCCTGGTCTTTCAGGGTGTTTAAGCACTGGGGGCTGAGGTGGTTAAAGAGGTATCTACAGGATAGGGGATAACTATTAGATTGGTGGGTGATCTACTGCTGGGACCTCCACCAATCACTAGAATGAGGGCCACAAAATGAACGAAGCAGCAGGTCAAGCATGCGAATTGTAGCTCGATCATCACTGTGACTGAAAGAATCACAGAATAATACAGAACCGACATCGAGGAGTTTCCCCAGGAAACTTCTAGACAGGTACATGTAAAATGTAATGCCTTTATTTGATGGTCAATGCATTTCAAAAAAATTAAGAATCACTACAGGACTTCTGGAGACAGCCAGTTACAGTTTTCAGCTAGTTTCGGCAGGTCCCATAGAGATAAATGGAGCGGCAGTGCGCATGCCTAACCTGGTGCTCCTTTTATTCATAAGGCCCTGTTGGGTACAGGGCTCTTGTTCTTATGATCAGTGGGGGTCCCAGTGGTAGGACCCCACCAATGTAATAGCTATAAGATGAATTAACCGCAATGCCATTTTTCGTTTCTATCTCTTAGAGCCTTTATATTTCTGATATTTGAAAAGATCACATTCATTGCTATGAAGAGAAATTGCCTATATCTGCCCAATTACAACCACCTTCAAAGGTCAAGTAAAAAAATGAAAGCAAGAATCTGATCAGTTGCCAGGGCAAAAAAACATATATGCTCTGTGATAATCTTTATTGATGATTTTCCAAATCTCTAATGTAATATATTGCCGTCTCTTTTTCTAGCTGCCCTTTATGAAGAATTCATCAGCTTTACTATATTACTATTCTTAGCCTAAAAAAGTTTTAAACTTTACTTATAATCTTAGTCTTAAAAACACAAAAAGTATATTGTTAGTCTTATAAGCACATTAATTAAGTAAACCACCCAATTTTTGCAGTGTCGTTTTTTCTACATAAAAGCGGTTTTCCCAACTATAGACATTTATGACATACTGTATACCATAAATGTATATTTGGTGACCCAACATCTGGGACCCACAACCTATCATGAGATCAGACGGTCCAGTGGTCACCTTGCTAAACAGAGCAGGAGTTAGGAACCCCTTATTCTCATAATAGACAAGCAGACTTTAATGGGATATTTTGTGGTTATGTCATAAATGTCTATGATAGGAAACCTCCTTTAAAGAGGATTTCCAGGAGTTTAATATTGATGGCCCCTTCTCAGGATAGATCATCAATATCTGATCGGCGAGATTCCTGGCACCCTAAATGATCAGCTGTTTGACACGCACAGCCTCTTCAAACAGCTGATCGGTGGCAGTGCTGAGTGTTATAACCACACCGATCAGATATAGATGACCTATCCTGAGGATTGGTCATCAATATTCTCCTCTGGAAAATCCATTTAAAGTCATTAGAGCGAAAACAGACATTAGTGCAATAAAATGCAGTTTTGGAGGCCATGTGGTCAGTGGCATCTGGAAACAGTTGAGAAGAGCCTACAGGAATTGAAGTGGCTTCATAATGGGTCATAATGGATGACTAGATCCAAAGTAGTGTTAGCACCTGAATCAGGCATGTCCTGCTGCAACCAAATCATATAAATTAGTGGGCAATTGAAATGGTGTTTTACCCCTCCATTTTACACATTCAGGACTGTTCTGCTCATAGGGGCATCAACTGGACTGCGCTGTCACCTGGAAACCCTATCCTCTACTGTAACAGTAAACTGAAATGTCAGTGGGGGAGATTTATCAAACTGGTGTAAAGTAGAACTGGCTTAGTTGCCCTTTGCAATCAATCAGATTCCACCTTTCATTTTCTAAAGGAGCTGTGAGTAAGGAAAGATGGAATCTGATTGGTTGCTATGGGCAACTAAGCCAGTTCTACTTTGCACCAGTTTGATAAATCTCCCCTATTGTCTTTAGCACTACTGAACACAGTGCTGATCTAAAACTAAAATGATGCCGTTAAGCCTCTATTACACCTGCTAATTTTTCAGCAGATGATTGCTGACAAGCATTCATAGTAATGCTCTTAGCAATGATCTGGCAGTGTAAGGCTACTTTCACACTAGCGTTCGGGTGTCCGCTCGTGCGCACCGTTTGAAGGGGCTCATGAGCGGCCCCGAACGCATCCGTCTGGCCCCAATGCATTCTCAGTGGAGGCGGATCCACTGAGAATGCATCCGCCTGCCAGCGTTCAGCCTCCGCTCCGCTCAGTGAGCGGACACCTGAACGCTGCTTGCAGCGTTCGGGTGTCCGCCTGGCCGTGCGGAGGCGAGCGGATCCGTCCAGACTTATAATGGAAGTCAATGGGGACGGATCCGCTTGAAGATGACACTATATGGCTCAATCTTCAAGCGGATCCGTTCCCCATTGACTTTCAATGGAAAGTCTGAACGGATCCGCTCAGACAACTTTCACACTTAGAAAATTTTCTAAGTTTTAATGCAGACGCATCCGTTCTGAACGGATGCGAACGTCTGCATTATCGGAGCGGATCCGTCTGATGAAACATCAGACGGATCCGCTCCGAACGCTAGTGTGAAAGTAGCCTAATACTGCCACCGATTGTCCAATGAATGAGCGTTTGGCAGGTTCCAAATATTTTGACAGGTTAAAATATCATCATTTGCAGGCGGCAGATGGAGGTCTAATCACGATCTGCTACTGGAAAATAAGGATTCAGTATGGGGAAGAGTGATGGCATAAGCAATTGTTTCTTCCCATACTGTGAAGGAAATCGCTGCATGTAATAGCAGCACTCTCCTTCTCTGACGAACAGCCGATTGCCAGGAAGAAACACTTCCCTCCCGACAATCGCCTGTCAAATCGGGCTGTGTTATACAGCCTTTACTTTTCGGATTTTAAGGTCATACGATAGTTTATGAACAGAGATGAGCGAATTTCTCAAAAATGTGATTTGGTCGGTTCACCGAATTTTGCGCAAAAATTAGATTTGATCCGAATTTATTTATGGCGAATCACGATAAAAAACAGCTATGTGTGAACTCAGCCTTACAGGTCGACGTTAGCGTCAAGAAGAAGCGCACTCCTTTTACACCGTCGTCAGCTGATTCCACATAGATATCTACCGGACCTATGTCTACAGAACCTGTTCTATTAAACGCTTATACAAGTAGAGCCCCCCAACAGAGAGGAGAGGGTGTCAGCAGTAAGTTTGTGTTGACGTCACTGATTATTATGCCCTTCCTCTGATCTAGTAGAACAATAACCCCCAAAAAACGGATACTGTCTGTTGAGCATCCGCTTTCACTCAGTCAGCATTTGGTCAGTAATCCATCAGTATTGCTAAAGCCAAAAAGAAAACTGGAGTGGATCTAAAACAGAGATGACATGTGAATGGAATATTTGCATGTCTTCTGTGTTTTGTACCCACTGCTGCTTTTGGCTACCAAATCCTAAAAATAACTGAAATAAAGTCGCCTAAATGGGAGGAAATGCTCAAAAACCCCAAACACAGTGGCGTGTTTATAACCAGGGGAGCAATTCCTCCGCATGTGATCCGTTGCTAAAGGCAATCCCCAGCAAAAATGCATACAATGGAGGATGTCAGCAGCGGATCATATGCACCACAATGGCATCCTACACAAGATGTGATAATGTGTGGATGCAAATATAAGAATACATAAATCACTGTGAAAGGTGCACCACAATGATATGCAACTGACAACACTAGCTAATCCCTCAAGCTGATGTTAAGAACTAAGACTTTAGCCAATGTATTCCAGTCAGGAACACATCGGTTCCCTTTTGCACCACCGTTAAGGTATCTCAACGTGGCATGGGTTCCTACCACTGAACTACCAACGGTGTGTGAACACGGTCTGAGAGGTGCTAAGATAGAACTTACAGCCAAGCTCCCACATACCTCCATAGTGAAATCACACAGGTAGTGGGAGACATGATAAGGCTGTAAGCCCCACCTGTAACAGGCCATGTGACACAGGCTACCAGGTGCAACAAAATGCTACCAGCAGTACGCAATGGCACATTCTAAACATATCAGGAAAAATAACTGAATGGGAGGAAATGCTCAAAAACCCCAAACACTGTGGCGTGTTTATAACCGGGTGAGCAATTCCTCCGCATTTGATCCGTAGCTGATGTTATGTTGACGTATTAGGTATGCGGGCATGGAATCGTCTACCATACAGACCCTTGCATGTGCATAGCAGTCAGGGAGAGCTCTTAGGGTTTTATAGGGCTCACCTTTAAGCTCCTTAGTTTGGGATCAAGCCAGTCGCTCGTTTATTTATATGTTCCAGCGATCTGCTAACTTCATTCATGACATTAACCCTAATGTTGATAATCTTTCAGGGTACTGTAGTTGCCCCATTCCAGTTATGACTTTAGTTGCCCTCCTCTAAACCCTCTCCAGCTCTGCTATGTCTGCCTTATTCACAGGAGCCCAGAACTGTACACAGCACTCCATGTGTGGTCTGACTAGTGATTTGTAAAGAGGTAGGACTATGTTCTCATCACGGGCATCTATGCCCCTTTTGATGCAACCCATTATCTTACTGGCCTTGGCAGCAGCTGCCTGACACTGGTTTTTACTGCTTAGTTTTCTGTTTATTAAAATTCCTAGGTCCTTTTCCATGTCAGTCTTACCTAGTATTTTACCATTTAGTATGTACGGGTAATTTGCATTATTCCTTCCCATGTGCATAACCTTACATTTGTCAGTGTTAAACCTAATCTGCCACTTCTCTGCTCAAGCCTCTAATCTATCCAGATCCCTCTTGTCACGAGGGTGTCAAGAGCCACGTCTGACTCCGTTATACCCGGGGTCAGGAAGTCGCAGCGGGTGGCTGCGCGTTATATGTATAAAGATAGTGCTGTTTCTTAAAGAGAATCAAGTATGTTTCATCAGAATCAAGTATGTAAACTGAATATACATACATGGAGAGCGGCGCCCAGGGATCTCCCTGCACTTACTGTTATCCCCGGGCGCCGCTCCGTTCTCCGGTTATAGGCTCCGGTAAAGTCATAGTTAGGCTCCACCCATTTGAGCCTGCCGGCGTCTCTTCCTCCTATGTTGTAGCGCTGGCCAATCGCAGCGCTCAGCTCATAGCATGGCTAAGAGCTGAGCGCTACGATTGGCCAGCGGTACAGCATAGGAGAAGGAGACCGCGGCAGGCTCAAATGGGTGGAGCCTAACTATGACTTTATTGGAGCCTATAACCGGAGAACGGAGCGGCGCCCGGGGATAATAGTAAGTGCAGGGGGATCCCTGGGCGCCGCTCTCCATGTATGTATATTCAGTTTACATACTTGATTCTGATGAAAGGTCCTCTTTAATGGTAGCTTTCTGGGTTTGCCTTGCAACCCTTTTTGGCTCACTCAGGGATCCGTAGCTTCTTCTCCTCAGCTGTTTCTTGTCCAGCACTCCTAACCTCCTTATATTCCCCTGTCTCACTTCTCTGGTTGCCAGATATAGAGCTTCCTGCCTGGACTTCTATACTGACCCACTGGAGCTGTGTAGCTGTGTTCCCTGGTTGTTGTTCCAGAACGTTACCCTCCGGATCCCTGTTGGGCTTTTGTTGTCTGCTGTTGTCGCCCACCTGGGATTATATGTTTTGTCTGTGTTATTCTGTCCTCTCCTTGGTGTTTTCCTTTTAGTGTCAGTGGTGCGGACTAGTGATCCCACCGCCCCGTTCACTACATAGGGCTCATCTTAGGGAAAACCAGGGTTTAGGCACGTGATCGGCGTACGGGTGAGGAACCCGTCTAGGGACGTCAGGGCAGTCAGGTGCCAGCCTCAAGGTGAGTCAGGGGTCACCACCTTTCCCTCTCCCTTGGACAGGGCCTTCCCATTTCCCTCCCTTTGCGTGACGCTGGTCATTACACCTCTGTAGCAGTATATTGTCCTCTTCAGTGTTAATTACTTTACACAGTTTAGTGTCATCTGCGAAAATTTATATTTTACTGTGCAAGCCTTCTACAAGATCATTAATAAATATATTGAAGAGAATAGGGCCCAATACTGACCCCTGAGGTATTCACTAGTGACAGTGACCCAATCTGAGTGTGTACCATTAATAACCACCCTCTGTTTTCTATCATTAAGCCAGTTACTTACCCACATACAGACGTTTTCTCCCAGTCCGAGCATTCTCATTTTATATACTAACCTTTTATGTGGTACAGTGTCAAATGCTTTGGAGAAGTCCAGATATACAACATCCATTGATTCACCACTGTCAAGTCTCGAACTTACCTCCTCATAGAAACTGATTAAATTAGTTTGACATGACCGATCCATCATGAAGCCATGCTGATATATGCTGATATGATGTTATTTGCTTGTTTTCATTGAGATCCTCCAAGATAGCATCTCTTAGAAAACCTTCAAACAGTTTACCCACAACAGATGTTAAACTTACCAGCCTATAATTCCTGGATCTGTTTTTGCACCCTTTTTGAATATTGGCACCACATTTGCTATGCGCCAATCCTGTGGAACACTCCCTGTCAGTATAGAGTCTGTCCTCCTCCTCCTCCTCCTCCTCTAGATCATCCCCCACAGAGCTCATGTGGCCTTGAGATGTAGTCGCTACACAGGGGCGTACATAGAAATCACTGGGCCCCATAGCAAGAATCTAAATTGGGCCCCCATTCCCCTTTTATAGCCCCTCCCACTACCCATTCCAGGCCTTTCCCTTTGTTCAATGAACTATTCTTGCTGCTGCATTTTATAATTTATGCCATCAGGGCTGGATAGGGATTACAAAACAGCCCTGGCACACAAAAGAGCTATAATAGATGCAGTGTGTACAGATGTATAGTATATACAGCAGTGTACTGTTATGTGAGGTACGAGGTATAATAGATGCAGTGTGTACAGGTACCGTATATAGTATATACCGTAGTGTACTGATATGTGAGGTACAGTGTATAATATATGCAGTGTGTACAGGTATATAGTATATACAGCAGTGTACTGATATGTGAGGTACAGTGTATAATATATGCAGTGTGTACAGGTATATAGTATATACAGCAGTGTACTGATATGTGAGGTACAGGGTATAATATATGCAGTGTGTACAGGTATATAGTATATACAGTAGTGTAATATGTGAGGTACAAGGTATAATGGATGCAGTGTGTACAGATATATTTTATATACAGCCTGTACTGACATATAAGGTACAAGGTATAATAGATGCAGTTTGTACAGGTAGATAGTAAATACAGCAGTGTAGTGACAGCTCGTACCTCACATATCAGTACACTGATGTATATACAATATATCTGTACACACTTCATCTTTTATACCTCATTTCTCACATATCAGTACACTGCTGTATATACTATATATCTGTACACACTGCATATATTATACCTCATACCTCACATATCAGTACACTGCTGTATATACTATATACCTGTACACACTGCATCTATTATACCTCGTATCTCACATAGCAGTACACTGCTGTATATACTATATATCTGTACATATTGCATCTATAATACTGTGTAATATATGCAATATATATATATATATATATATATATACAGAGCAGTGTATTGATGTGAGGCATACAAGGTATAATACTGTAGATGCAGTGTTTACAGAAATATGTGGTCAGTTATACATTATGGTCACTGTGTGTGAGGTACATGACATAGTGGTCACTGTAACTGTCTGAAGTATTATACATGAGTGTGCAATGAGTGAAAACAGGGCATGGGGTGGGGGTAAATGACAAGAAGTGGAGGACCTCCTCTTACCACTCCATTCCAGTCTGTATGGATCAATGCAGAGCTGATTGTGAACTTCTAATACTTGCTGTTAGGGGTTGAAGGACCTGTGATGATGTCATCACAGGTCCTGGCAGATGTACCTTTCAAACCTAGGAACTACACCATTTTTGGTGCAGTTCCTTTGCTAGATTCTGCAGGACCTGTGATGTTGAAAATGATGTCATCACAGGTCCTGGCAGATGCACTGTTCTAACCTGGGAACTACACTTTACACTGTGCAGTGCCCTTACAGGACCTGTGATGACATCATCAAAGGTCCGTTAGCTTTGGAAAAATAGACAGGAGCAATTAGGGGGTGGGGCCTCTCCTCCACTTCGTGCCCCTCTTTCTCAAGGGCCCCATAGCAGCTGTGTGGTCTGCCTATATGGTAGGTACGCCACTGTCGCCACGTCTCCTGTCCCCTGGTCAGATTTAGCAGCATCTGTTTCAGGACATAAGTCAGTGACATGACGTTGTTCATCCCGTAGTCCTGGCAACTGACAAATAAAGTGGCCTCCTCAAAAGGCCTGAGCAAACGGTAGGTGTCACACATGAGCTGCCACTGGCTGATATCGAAGTTACACAGTGGAGTACTCCTATCCGCTTGCATCATCAAGAAATTGTTGATGGCCTTTCTCTGTTCATATAGTCGGTCCAACATAAGGCGGGTGGAATTCCAATGGGTGGAAACATCGCATATCAGCCTATGTTGGGGGATGCCGTTATGCCGCTGCAGCTCAAGGAGGGTGTGTTTTGCGGTGTTCTAGTGGCTGAAGTGCATGCAAAGTTTCCTGCCTATTTTTAGGATGTCTTGCAGATGGGTGGAAGACTTCAGGAACCGCTTGACAACCAGATTAAAGACGTGCGCCATGCAGGGCGCATGGCTCAGCCCTCCTTGACGCAGTGCCAACACCATGTTCTTCCCTTTGTCGGTCACCATGGAAAACTAGGATTCAATTTCTTAATGAATCAGTTCCTCCTCTGTGTGGCTCCGTTCGCCAAAGCAAACTAGGTGCAGAACAGCGTGACACTGCTGTGCCCTGCACATGTGGTATGCTGGAGGGGCACTGTGAATTGTCCCTGCAGTGGATGCTGAGGACACGGTGGAGAATGAGGAGGCAGAGGCGGACATTGTCGCAGGACCAACAGCATGAGAACATGAAGGCGGAAGTGGCGTCACCTGGCCAAGTTGCTGGTGTGGCTTGGCAGGAACCACATTTACCCAGTGGACCGTAAAGGACATATATTGTCCTTGACCGTAGGCTCAAGGACTGGCCCACCTTCTGTTCTACATATGTGTGCAGGGCTGGTACTGCCTTTTTGGCAAAGAAATGACAGATTTTTACTCTCCACCTCAACTCGGCACAAGCCATCAGTTCTCTAAAAGGTGCAGAGTCCACCACTTGAAAAGGGAGGGACTGCAGCACCAGCATCCTGGCCAGGAGCACGTTCAGCTTCTGCGCCATTGGATGAGTGCACGCATACTGTTGTCTCTTGCCAATCGCTTCGGTGATCGATTACTGACAGAATGACTGACGAGGCCGCATGCATGGCATTATGGGTGATCCCTCATTACCAAAGTTCTTTGCCCCATGGGACGTGCAGCAGCCATTTTAGGAAAAAATGTGATTCGTTACCACGAAGCGTGAGGAAATTCGGATTCAAAATATTTTATTTTTATTTATAAAAAAAATACAAAAATTCGCAATTTTCTAAATTTCAATTTCTCTGTTTTTAAAACAGACAGTGATACCTCCTAAAATAGTTATCATTACGGACGCGGCAATACCCAATATGTCTGGTTTTCTTTTTTCTTTTTTTACAATTTTTTTTTACAAATTTATGTGATTTATTTTGGGAAATTCCATTTTTTTTTTTTACTTGAAACAATTTTTTCTTTTATTATGAAAAACACTTTTTTTACTTTTTTTTTTTGTCCCACTATGGGACTTCAACTTTTGGGGTCTGATCCCCTCTGCAATCTATTACAATACATCCTGCATTGTAATTCATTGCATGTCAGCTTGTATGCTGACAGCCTGCCTGTGAGACCTAGCCTAAGGGCTGGATCTCACAGGCTTCCCTAGAAGGCAAGCTCCAATGCCTCTGGAAGGCATCGGGCTTGCCTTCTCTGACATCGGGTCCCTGCCACTGCAGCGCGGGGACCAGATGGAGATGCGGAGGGCACCCATACCCTCCGCAAACCCTCTTCATGCCGCAGTCAGCTTTGACTGCAGAATACAAGGGGTTAATACGGTGGCATATGTGTTTTCACCAATGACGTCGTATGCTGCAGGTGCCCGGCTGTCAATGACTGGGTCCGTGCCGCTGATTGGGCGGTTGCAGCTCCTGCACCCGCCCGATCAGCCCGCCGTACATGTACGGCGCTGGTCCTTAAGTGACGTCCACCAGTGCGGTACATGTACGGCACGGGTCCTCTACAGGTTAAAATAGCATGTGAAAAAATGGCCTACAAAATGAACAAGATATTGACTCTGATTAGGAACAATAAGAAAGCCAAATGTGTCCTGCAGAAAAATGGGTAGACGAAGAAATAAAAAGCATCAGCCCCAGTTATGAAATGGCTAGTGTTACTCAATGCCTTTTAAAGTTTGACATCATTTACTGTAAGGCATCCATTTTTAATACAATGCTATTTGCTGATATACATATACTGATATTACATGAGATACAGGTTCTCAGGAGCAGAAATATCTGCCCATCTTTATACTAGATTTATTGATTATCTGTCAGTCTAGCTTTAGCTTCTATACCCAGCTCAGGGATATCATTTTTATTTCATTGTATTTCATTTTTACTTCACTGTATCATTTCATTATCTTCTTTTGTACAAACCTAAAAATGTGTCATCCCGTTATTTCCATCTGGACATTTATTGCATCTCCACAGAACATGAGAGAATGGGACTGCCCTGCGGCCGCTGTGAATGTAGAGGTGACTGCGTTTAATGTTCTTTGGATGCAACAACAGGCAGTCACTCACTGTTGAAGAAGAGGACAGGCACATAGAGGATCAATTGCTTGGAATGGTTTTACTGAGTCTATTCCACACGTCATGAGGTCTTACACTTTTAACAGTTCCAATAAGAAAATAAAAGGGATGATTGCGGCCATTGACAGCCAGGCCCTGGGTCTTTGCCTCAAGTACTCTTCAGCTGGATCTTTAAGACCCTCTTTCCTTAACTTGACCTACTCACTTGGGCTGTAAACCCCAGCTTGACTAACCACAAGAAGCCTCTCCTCCCCGGACATGGCAGGAAACCAGGCTAACTTTAATACACCCCTTGGACTCCTCCCAGATGGGACATTTGAACTTGTCACATGCTTACTCTGGTGATCCAGGGCAGTGTCCCTAACTTTCTCAACCAATATGGTGTGATTAGCTACTTCACCAGCTCAGGGTCCACACCCCACTGTACCGTCTTATTCTCATGCCCTTGAGAAACTTTTCCATGTGGTGTTAGGGCTATGCAGCCCTCAAATAATCCAGATCCAATGTTCCTGCCGCCAGACTCCCAATGCCCACTTTCCTCCAAACACAAACATATATAATAATATATAAGTATGCAGATATCTCTAAAGTACATCTGTCCAGTTACAATGTACCCTTTAGTGGACAAACTGGCTGGTGCAGATTTCCACTACTTATACACGTATACGTGGCTCTCTCCATTCACTGCTATGGGACAGTGTCCCAGAGGGGTCCACCAGTGATGTGCACTAGTGTTGATTGCGAATATTCTAATCGCAAATTTTTATCGCGAATATCGGCCCTTAGAGAATTCAGGAAGTTCTAGAATATAGTGCTATATCTTCGTAATCGCGTATTCTAGATTTTTTTTCATCAGTACCTTCATTGGTTCTTGCTTGTGGGCCAATGAGAAGGCTGCAATATCGTTGTCTGAGCTAAGCAACATCCCTAGCAACCAATAGGAAAGTTGCTTCCCCCTAACTATATAGGAAACTCCCCAGCAGCCCTTTTTGCTGTTTTTTGCAGTTCTGAGAGAGAGAGAGAGAGAGAGAGAGAGAGAGCAGTGTCATTGCTGTGCTCTATGCTTTGCTGAGTCATCTGGATCCTTATTCAATTACATTAGATAGTTAGCTAGCTCATATAAAGTCATTTGCTGTGTGTTTTTCTGAATAACTATTTTATTTGATTCTTGCCACATTGTCCCGAACCTAATAAAGTCATCCCAACAGGACACAAACTCTAATCCATAGACTGTGTGTGTGTGTGGTATATAGTGTGTGGCAGGAAAATGGATGTGCAATGTGCATGTGAGAGATATTTCTCTGCTGTCCATACATACATGCTACAGACATTGTGCTGTGATGTCAGAACAATACTTAGTGCACCAATCAGTAATATCTACTCAGACCTGATAAAATGTGAAGTTGCATGTATTGGGCCAAAAAATATGCGCATCATTAGTGCCGATTTGCGCAATCGTGAATATATTGAAGCACTATATCTGCATATAAAGTTATTGTTCTGCCATGCATGCGAAATGTAATAAAAAACAGTGCTGTAATGTAAAATTACTTACAGTGATTAAGAGTTCTTCCTCACAGTCACAAAAGTTGCTGCCAACCATTTTCTATAGTCTCAGGACATTTTTAGCAGCTTGAAAAATGTAGCAAAAGTGAGCCACGCCTGTATTGCGTGCTCAATACACGCATATTACTTTGCTGATTATCGCAATCAAGAAAATAATGACTGGAGATTACGAATTCTATAATTTGCAAAATTATGGCGAATATTAGGCCAAAAATTTGCGAAATATTGCGAAAACCAATATTGCCTATGCTGCTCATCACTAATGTGCACCAGCACCCAAAAAAGAAAATGCTTCTTATGTTTGCAGGATCAAACTTAAGAGAGTCTTTTTGCAGTATGTAACCATGAAGACACATAGATCTGCATAGGAGTAGAGATGGCCTTGCTGTTCGCCCGGCGGTCGCTTCGTGGCGAACTTTGCTCGTTCGTGGTTTGACGAACATGCGAACATATGGCGATGTCCGCTGGTGCCATATTCTTTTGCATTGTCCCGAACTTTGACCCATGACTCATCCATCAGGTGGGACAGGACAGCCAATTGAGATGTTTCAGCACATGGACACCCCCCACCCTATAAATAAACTCGATTTGGCTGCCATTTTACATTCTGTTTTTTGCCAGTGTAGGGAGAGGTTGCAGTGTGGAGCAGGGACAGACTGTTAGGGACACCAAACGCTAGCTAATAGGGCCACAAAAGTCCTTTTAAGGACTGGTATAGGTGTGCTATCGATAGGTGTGACATACAGAGGGCTGTGACATTTGTATTGTGCAGCAGTTGTGTGCGGTTCTGCTGCGATACTGCAGCTAGATAGAGAGACAAAAGCTACTGTAATAACTAATTGCAACAGGTGTGATATACCTGTTGCCCCCCCAAAAAAAAAACTGATTGAGGGGTGTGATATACCTTTAATATACCTTCTAACATAGAAAGTATATTATAGTGAATTTGTATTGTGCAGCAGTTGTGTGCGATTCTGCTGAGATACCGCTGCTAGATAGAGGGACAAACGCTATTGGAATAGCTAATTGCAACTGGTGTGATATACCTGTTGCCCTAAAACAAAAAACTGATTGAGGGGTGTGATATACCAATAATATACCTTCTAACATAGAAAGTATATTATAGTGCATTTGTATTGTGCAGCAGTTGTGTGCGGTTCTGCTGAGATATCGCAGCTAGATAGAGGGACAAACGCTATTGGAATAACTAATTGCAACTGGTGTGATATACCCGTTGCCCCCCCCAAAAAAAACTGATTCAGGGGTTCGATATACCTACAATATACCTTCTAACATAGAAAGTATATTATAGTGCATTTGTATTGTGCAGCAGTTGTGTGCGGTTCTGCTGAGATACCGCAGCTAGATAGAGGGACAAACGCTATTGGAATAGCTAATTGCAACTGGTGTGATATACCTGTTGCCCTAGAAAAAACTGATTAAGGGGTGCGATATACCTGCTTGCACAAAATTCTGATTAAGGGGTTTGATATACCAGCTTCCACAAAATACTGATTGAGTGGTGTGATACACCGGTTTCCACAAAATATTGATTGAGGACTGCAATACACCAGCTTCCACCAAATAGTGATTAAGGGGTTTGATATACCAGCTTCCAGAAAATACTTATTAGGGGGTTCTAAATACCTGTTTCTACAAAATACCGATAGAGGGGATTGATATACCGCATCCACAAAATGTAGATTGAGGCCTGCGATACACCGGTTTCCACCAAATATTGAATAAGGGGTTTGATATACCAGCTTCCAGCAAATATTCATTAAGGGCTTCTATATACCTGTTTCCACAAAATACTGATATTGGGGATTGATATACCAGCTTCCATCAAATATTGATTGAGGCCTGCGATACACCGGCTTCCACCAAATATTGATTAAAGGGTTTGATATACCTCTTCCACCAAATATTGATTGAGGCCTGCGATATACCTGCTTCCAAAAACACTGCTCTTCTATAGGGACTTTGTCAAAGGGTCAATTTGAAAATGACAGGCAGAGGAAGAGGCAGGCCATTCCGCAGGGGTGGAAGGGGTCGGGCAGGTGCACTAGGCCAGAGCCGAAGTGGGAAGTTGGAGTAGGTGCGTGCGATTACTTCAAAGGATGCACCAGAGTTGGTTGAGTGGCTAACTGAGCTTTCCACTTCTGCACCCTCCTCATCCTCTGTATCTGCACCCGGCTCACTCTCTGCTGTGTGCACACCCAAAGATACCACCACCATAGCCCGTCCACTCGAGTCAGAGGTATTATTTTCCCATTCATTCCCAGACCTTACCATTGCGCAGCCATTCTAGGCATCGGATCAGGAAGAGGAGGTAGCAACGACCGCCACCCAGCAGTCTGACGACAGTACCCAGATCAGCCCAAGGACGGAGGTCTCCGCTGTTGCTGACTACTCTGAGATCTCTAATGTCAGTGGTGAAGGTGATGATGATGACGTGTCGATGGATGTCACGTGGGTGCCGACAAGAGAGCAAGAGGAAGGGAGTTTAGGGAGAGAGACAGAGCGGCAGATAGGGGGTAGAAGGAGATGAAGCATGCAGAACTCGCAGTGCACAGGAGGCAAAAAAAATGACGGCAAATGTATCTGGAGCGAGCCATCCACCATGCACGGTCACATCTGGCGCTCCCAGGATGTCAGCACATGGCTCCGCAGTGTGGGCTTTTTTTAACGTGTCAGTGTCACGAGGGTATCAAGAGCCACGTCTGACTCCGTTATACCCGGGGTCAGGAAGTCGCAGCGGGTGGCTGCGCGCTCTATATCTAAAGATCACGTTGTTTCTTAGTGATTGTGTTCTGTGTTTGCCTTGCTATCCTTTTTGTCTCACTCAGGGATCCGTAGCTTCTCCTCCTCAGCTGTTTCTTGTCTGCCACTCCCAATCTCCTTATATTCTCCCCTCACACTTCTCTAGTTGCCAGTTATAGAGCTTCCTGCCTGGACATCTATACTGACCCACTGGAGTTGTGAATCCTGGTTGTCGTTCCAGAGTGCTACCCTCCGGATCCCTGTTGGGCTTCTTGTTGTCTCCTGTTGTCACCCACCTGGGATTATATGTTGAGTCTGTATTGTCTGTCCTCCCCTTGGTGTTTTCCTTTAGAGCTAGTGGTGCGGACTAGTGTTCCCACCGCCCTGTTCACTATCTAGGGCTCAGCTTAGGGAAAGCCAGGGTTTTAGGCACGTGATCGGCGTACGGGTGAGGAATCCGTCTAGGGACGTCAGGGCAGCCAGGTGCCAGCCGCCAGGTGAGTCAGGGGTCACCACCTTCCCTCTCACTTGGGCAGGGCCTTCCTCGTTCCCTCCCTCTGTGTCACGTATGTGATAGTCACGCCGACCGTGATATTATAACTGGCCCTTACTTTTTGAGAAAAAATAAAAATATTTTTTTTTTTTTTTTTTCTTTACTTAGAATCCAATATGGATCCTATTGCTGCCTTGGCAAAACAGCTTCAAGGCCTGTCTTTGGAGGTGGCAGGATTGAAGGCGTCTGTCCTCCAACAACAGCAGCAAATGCAGCAGACCGCAAGCCCGGCGGTTGCTATGGGTAACCAGGTTGTTACAGAACCCAAGGTTGTTCTTCCTGACAGATTCTCTGGGGGAAGGGACAAATTTGCGACGTTCCGTGAGGCCTGCAAATTATATTTTAAGTTGCGCCCTTACTCCTCAGGTAATGAAGAACAGCGGGTGGGGATTGTCATTTCCCTGCTTCAGGGGGACCCGCAATCCTGGGCGTTCTCGTTACCCCCTGGTTCCCAGGCTCTCCGGTCAGTGGAGGGATTTTTTGGGGCTTTGGGTCTCATATATGATGACCCTGACCGAGTCGCCCTGGCTGAGTCGAAGTTACGGAGACTCTTACAGGGAGATCGGCCAGCAGAGGAATATTGCTCAGAGTTCCGTAGGTGGGCTACGGATACTCAGTGGAACGACCCGACTCTCAGGAGTCAGTTCTGCTCTGGGCTATCTGAAAGGGTTAAGGATGCACTGGCGCTGTATGAGACCCCCCTTTCCCTTGATGCTGTTATGTCTCTCTCTATCAGAATAGATAGACGTCTTAGGGAGAGATCGAAAATTCCTGAGCAATTGGTTACCTCTCCCAAGCTACAGTTAGTCTGTACTGACTTAGATGAGCCTATGCAGCTAGGCGGAACTTCTCGTCAGGTCCGTCCTCCTGAGGTTCGCCGTAGGGGGGGGGCTTGTTTTTTCTGTGGGGGGAGGGGTCATTTCATTAATGTCTGTCCCTCCTTTCTCAAAAACAAAAGACCGTCGAAAAACTACTAACCCCAGGCTGTGCGGAGGATGTCAGCCGGGGGGTATACGTTTCCTCCATACGAACATCTCAATTTGTGTTACCAGCGGTTATTGTTTTTGGTGTTAAGACGGAGTCTATTTCTTTTTTTCTAGACAGTGGAGCAGGGGTAAATTTAATAGATGCCCATTTTGCCCGCACTATGGGTTTGTCTCTCTGTACGCTGCAGAGACCTATTCCCGTATTCGCTATAGATTCGGCTCCTCTGTCTCAGAGAAACCTCACCCACATTGTTCATAATTTACACCTTCGGGTAGGGGACCACCATAACGAGTGTCTTTCATGTTACATTCTGGAGGGCCTTCCCTCTCCTGTGGTATTGGGTCTTCCCTGTTTGGTAGCGCACAATCCAGTGGTGGATTGGCAGGCCAGGGAGATATTGGAGTGGAGTGAGCATTGCAGAGAGAATTGCTTAAATAACAATTGCTTAATCGCCTCCTTAACTTCCCTACCTACATTTATTTCGGACTTTGAGGAAGTTTTTTCTGAAAAGGGTTGTCAGAAGCTACCACCTCATCGTCCTTATGATTGCCCGGTTAACCTGATTCCCGGTGCAAAATTACCCAAGTCCAGGTTGTATAATCTTTCGGGTCCCGAGAGACAGGCCATGAAAGATTATATCTCCGAGAGTCTGGCTAAGGGACACATCAGACCCTCTTCTTCACCCGTGGCTGCAGGGTTTTTCTTTGTTAAAAAGAAAGATGGGGGCCTGCGTCCTTGCCTAGATTTCCGTGAGCTAAACCAGATAACCATCCGAGACCCATACCCTCTTCCTCTCATTCCTGACCTTTTTAATCAGATTGCGGGTGCTAGGTGGTTCTCCAAACTTGATCTTAGGGGGGCCTACAATCTGATTCGTATCAAGGAAGGGGATGAGTGGAAGACAGCTTTTAACACCCCTGAGGGGCATTATGAAAATCTAGTTATGCCTTTCGGTCTGACCAATGCCCCTGCTGTCTTCCAACATTTCGTTAATGATATTTTTAGTCATCTCATCGGCAGGTTTTTAGTCATATACCTGGATGATATCTTAATTTATTCGGCGGATCTGAAAACACATGAGGTGCATGTCAGGCAAGTACTGCAGGTCCTACGGACGAATAAATTATATGCGAAAATTGAGAAATGTGTCTTCGCCGTTCAGGAAATACAGTTCCTGGGATATCTATTATCTGCTTCAGGTTTCCGTATGGATCCTGGAAAGGTCCAGGCTATTTTAGATTGGGATCTTCCTGAGAACCTTAAAGCCCTACAACGGTTTTTGGGTTTCGCAAATTTCTATAGAAAATTCATTAAAAATTATTCAGTGATCGTTAAACCCCTTACCGACATGACTAGGAAGGGGACTGATTTTTCCAAATGGTCTGACGCCGCTAAAGATGCATTTTCCTCTCTAAAAGAGAGGTTTACCTCGGCACCTGTTCTAATTCAACCTGATGTCTCCCAGCCTTTTATTGTTGAGGTAGATGCGTCAGAGGTGGGAGTGGGGGCTGTATTGTCTCAGGGTCCGTCTCCTGGCAAATGGCGTCCTTGCGCTTTCTTTTCCAAAAAATTGTCTTCTGCAGAGAAGAACTATGATATTGGAAATAGGGAACTGTTGGCGATTAAACTGGCGCTTGAAGAGTGGCGTCACTTCTTAGAGGGAGCAATCCACCCCGTCACGGTGATTACGGATCACAAAAACCTTCTGTACCTAGAATCGGCTAAGCGTCTCACCCCTAGACAAGCTAGGTGGTCGCTATTCTTTACCAGATTTAACTTTGTAATCACCTATCGTCCTGGGGCAAAAAATACCAAGGCAGACGCATTATCTCGTAGTTTCCCTGGAGGGGGTAATGTTAGTGATCCGGTGCCTATTTTACAAAGAGGAGTGGTTGTCTCTGCTGTACACTCTGTTCTAGAGGGAAAGGTGTTAGAGGCTTAGGGGGACGCCCCGGCCTCTTGCCCCTCAGAGAAATTGTTTGTACCGTTAAACCTGCGTCTTGAATTATTAAAAGAACATCATAATTCGGCACTTGCTGGGCACCCGGGTAGTAAAGCAACCTTGGAGCTATTATCTCGTCGTTTTTGGTGGCCAAGGTTGCGTCAGGATGTAATGGATTTCGTGTCTACTTGCTCTACTTGTGCACGCGCGAAAGTCTCTCATACACGTCCAGCAGAGTCTTTATTGCCACTTTTCATCCCCAATAGGCCATGGACACATCTGTCAATGGATTTCATCACTGACTTACCGTTGTCTACGGGTAAAACAGTTATCTTGGTAGTAGTAGACAGGTTTAGCAAAATGGTACACTTTATTGCGCTACCCGCACTTCCTAATGCTAAAACTCTTGCCCAGGTGTTTATCAGTGAAATCGTGAAGCTTCACGGGGTCCCTTCCGATGTGGTTTCGGATCGGGGAACCCAGTTTATTTCTAAGTTTTGGAAAGCTTTTTGTTCCCGTTTGGGGGTACACTTGTCCTTTTCCTCAGCTTTCCATCCTCAGTCGAATGGACAGACTGAGCGTACCAACCAAAACCTAGAAACATATTTAAGGTGTTTTGTGTCTGAAAACCAAGAGTTGTGGTCATCATATTTACCGTTAGCTGAGTTTGCCATAAATAATCATTATCAGGAGTCCACTGGCAAGTCACCATTCCTTGGTGCATACGGTTTTCATCCCCAATTTTGTACTTTCAAAGAGGGGGGGTCTTCTGGGGTTCCCGAAGAGGAAAGGTTTTCTTCATCTCTTTCATCGGTATGGCAGAAGGTGCAAGTTAACTTGAAAAAGATGAGTGGTAAATACAAATGCATGGCCGATAAGAAACGGTCGCCAGGTCCGGACCTAGGAGTGAATGACTATGTGTGGTTGTCTACTAGGAATATTAAGTTGAAGGTTCCCTCTTGGAAACTGGGCCCTAGGTTCATTGGTCCTTATAAAATAGTAGCCGTCATTAACCCTGTGGCTTTTCGCCTGGAGCTACCTCAGACTTTTAAGATCCATAACGTCTTCCATAAATCGTTACTCAAGAAGTATGTTCCACCTCTAGACCCATCACCGCTGCCACCTCCTCCTGTTATTGTGGATGGTAATCTGGAGTTTCAAATAGCCAGAATTGTTGATTCTCGTCGGGTCCGCCGCTCTCTTCAGTATCTGGTGCATTGGAAGGGTTACGGTCCCGAGGAAAGAATGTGGGTTCCAGCGTCAGAGGTAAACGCCAACAGGTTAATTCAGACTTTCCATGCCTCTCATCCGGAGAGACCTGGTCCTGAGTGTCCGGAGGCCCCTCGTGAAAGGGGGGGTACTGTCACGAGGGTATCAAGAGCCACGTCTGACTCCGTTATACCCGGGGTCAGGAAGTCGCAGCGGGTGGCTGCGCGCTCTATATCTAAAGATCACGTTGTTTCTTAGTGATTGTGTTCTGTGTTTGCCTTGCTATCCTTTTTGTCTCACTCAGGGATCCGTAGCTTCTCCTCCTCAGCTGTTTCTTGTCTGCCACTCCCAATCTCCTTATATTCTCCCCTCACACTTCTCTAGTTGCCAGTTATAGAGCTTCCTGCCTGGACATCTATACTGACCCACTGGAGTTGTGAATCCTGGTTGTCGTTCCAGAGTGCTACCCTCCGGATCCCTGTTGGGCTTCTTGTTGTCTCCTGTTGTCACCCACCTGGGATTATATGTTGAGTCTGTATTGTCTGTCCTCCCCTTGGTGTTTTCCTTTAGAGCTAGTGGTGCGGACTAGTGTTCCCACCGCCCTGTTCACTATCTAGGGCTCAGCTTAGGGAAAGCCAGGGTTTTAGGCACGTGATCGGCGTACGGGTGAGGAACCCGTCTAGGGACGTCAGGGCAGCCAGGTGCCAGCCGCCAGGTGAGTCAGGGGTCACCACCTTCCCTCTCACTTGGGCAGGGCCTTCCTCGTTCCCTCCCTCTGTGTCACGTATGTGATAGTCACGCCGACCGTGATAGTCAGCTGCTGACAATAGTGTTGCCATCTGCAGCCTGTGCTGTCAACGCATAAGTCGCGGTAAGCCCAACATTCACCTAGGGACAACCGCCTTAGGAAGGCACCTGGCCTCCCATCATCGAGCCCAGTGGGAGCAACACCATCAGAACCCACAAAGCCAGACTCCCGGCTCTCCACGTTCTTCCTCTTCTCCTTCTCCTCTCTCCTCCCATTTGTCCTTCTCAAGCTTCCACCGTGCCCTCGTCGCGTTCATCTGGCAAAAGGCAGGCTTCCGTGGCCTAAATGTTCGAGCATAAAAAGTTGATGTTGACGGATAATCCAATTGCCCAATGGCTGACCGCTGGCTTGTCGGAACTTTAGCTGGACAGCTAAGACCTGTCCTAGGTTTTTATTATAGCTTATATGTTTATGTAGCTAGACCTGCCAATAACCTTAATACAGTTCCTACCGTATGTTTGTGTGTTAAAGACAAAAGCAGAGTTATTTACAGTGACTTCATGTTTGAATGTCATATAACTGTTGTATTTTGTGCTCACAGAATCAAAAAAGATATTGTGCCTTTAAGATTCGTTATATGAATGTGAGGTAAGCTCAATGACACAGCAGAAACAATAGAAAGCATATAGTTAAACTGTTGTTGCTGGGCAGGAGTCTTGACCAATCACAGCCAGCCTCACACACAGCAGGCGTTTTGACCAATTACAGCCAGCCTGTGTGGGAAATTCCCTAGCAAGAGCTGCTAGAATCCTCATTCACCAGAGAGGAGCTGAACAGACACACACTACACTAAGAGCTGTGTTTTATGGAAGCAAGAGGCCAAAATAGTTCCACCATGCAAACAAACTACTGAGCCATACAAATATTCAATCCAAACAAATTGCATACAAATGCTTACTGCTCATACCAGATCATAAGCAATTGTATAGAGCATACTGCAAACCAAGTGGAGCAAGTGAATTATTAAATAGATTTTAGATATACCTCTCAGAGAGATCATAAAGTGCTTGAATAGCTTAAAGTTATAGTACTGATACTCAAGAGAGAAATATATCCACCATTTTATGTTGAATGACAAGATTGAACAGTTGAACCACCATCTTATGCATACCGCCATTTTGTGATACTTTATTCAACAGTTTTGTACATGGACTATCTGCTGCGGAGGCGGCAGTGTTATATGAAGAAAAGTTGAAGTTAATAAAGAAGTTATTTCAAGCATTTGGTGTGCTCTTAAAACCTACTGCTTTCATAGAACAGCACTAGAGGAATTACAGACAGTCTGGTTAGACTAAAAATTCATAGTGCTGCACCTGCCATAGGAACTGCTAGCCCACAAACTACTGCCATATAAACTGGTGGACTTTAGAAAATTTGTGGCCATTGGAACACCGCAATGGAAGGTCCCCGGAAGGAAATATTTCTCCCAGAAGGGCATCCCAGAGCTATATGGCCATGTTCAGTGGCAAGGGAATGTATCTCTGGCACACAGTGTCGGTGCCAAGATACATCTGACCACAAACACGTGGTCTAGAAAACAAGGGCAGGGAAGGTACATAACGTTTACTGCCCACTGGGTGAACCTTCTGATGGCTGTCAAGCATGCAACCCGTGGCACCCGTGTGGATTTGGTGTTACTGCCACAGATTGCATGCAGGCCTACCTCTTCTTCTCTTCCTCCTACTCCATCCTCAGTCTCCTTCTCGGCTGACTCCTCCTTTTCTACTGATACTGCCTCTTCCGCTGCACCCCCCAAGCTCCCCAGAACCTATTCGACGCGCCAGACGAGACGTTGCCATGCTGTGCTGGGGCTGTTGTGCCTGTAAGCCAAGAGCCACACCGTTCCTGCACTGCTTTCAGCTCTGCGGTCACAGGCCGATCAGTGGCTATCCCCGCTCAATTTGACAGTTGGTGAAGTGGTGTGCGAAAACAGTGCCAATCTGCTGAGCGCGCTGAAACAGGGCAAAATGACACACGTGCCGTGCATGGCACACATCCTGAACTTAATCATTGCCAAATACCCCGGGGTCCAGGACGTTATGCGGCAGGCCAGGAAATTCTCTGGCCATTTTAGAAGATCTTACACAGCCATGGCTTGCCTTGCTGACGTTCAGTAGCGACACCACCTGTCCGTCAGACGTCTGATGTGTGACAGCCCGACGCGCTGGTACTCCACCTTGTATATGCTTGATAGGCTGCTCCAGCAGCAACGTGCCGTTAACGACTACCTGTACGAACTCTGCAGCAGGACAGGTTCTGGGGAGCTTGGTTTCTTTTCACCACGCCAGTGGCTGCTCATGCACGGCGCATGCAGACTTCTGCGGCCATTTGATCAGATCACCAAACTGGTCAGTCGCAGCCAGGGCACCATCAGTGACATCGTACCTTATGCCTTCTTTATGAAGCGTGCATTGCATCGTGTCATTGATCAAGCCGTCGAGGAGCATGAGCTGGAAGATGAGGAAGTCGCAATGCTGAATGAATTCCCAGGGGGCGCTACTCCATATCAGACAAGTCAGCAGGAGTCTGAAGAGGAGTCAGAGGAGGATGGTGGCTAATGGTAGGAGGAGGAGGAGCAAGAATAGCAGGCTTTGAGGGGGACTTTAAACTTTTCTGATGTTGTCCGTGGCTGGGGGGAGAAGACCGAGGATGACATTTTCCTGGGCGATGAACAGGAGCCAGGGCACTCCGCTGCTTCCTATTTAGTGCAAATGGGGGCCTTCATGCTCCAGTGTTTGAAGAGGGACCCCCGTATAAAAAGCATAAAGGGCAAGGACCTGTACTGGGTGGCAACGTACTTAGACCCCTGGTACAAACACAAAATGGTGGACATGTTACCAGCATCACAGAGGGCTGTCAGAATGCATTTCCAGGCATTGCTGCGAGAGATGCTGCATTCTACTGTTGCGGGCGCTGGCAGAGGAATTTCCACCCACAGCGAAACAGGTGCAGGTACCAATCCTACCGCGCCTGCAAGAACAGGGCGGTTTGAAGATGTGTTGGTCACTTCGGATATGAGATCATTATTGCAGCCAAACCATCAACAGCCGCCATCTGGATCCAGCCTCAGGGAACGCCTAGACCAACAGGTGTCCGACTACATCGGGTTAACGGCCGATATGGACGCTCTGAGAAGTGAGGAACCCCTGGACTACTGGGTGTGTAGGCTTGACCTGTGCCTCAATTTTCCATGGAACTCTTGGCTTGCCCCTTGTTGAGTGTCCTGTCCGAAAAGACGTTCAGCACAGCAGGGAGGATTGTGACAGATAAGCGCACTCGCCTAGCTCACGACAGTGTGGACTACCTCACATTTCTAAAAATGAATGAGGAATGGATCTCTGAGGAGTTCATCACCTGTGACAACCACGTTTAATTGAATTTCCTCATGCCAGCCCACACATATCCGCCACCACACAGAACAAAGAATGGTCCCTGTCTTATGTAAATTCAGCGGCATAAAAGGACTTTTCTGTACGGTGAATGCCTAATGTTTGGGGCCTGTACTCCACTGGCCTGCTGCAAAATTGTTATCCAATGACCGTCTAATATACCTCTGGCAACATAATCACTAGATGTTTTCTGTGGGGCCTGTACTAGCCTACAGTAAAATTGTTAACCGCTGACCATCTAATTTTATCTCTGCGATTTTTAGAGGGAGATCTTGAGATCATCTTTCCCCCCTCTTTTTTTCCCTTCCTCCTTTATGTTATGTTAATCAGTTAACACGTATTACTGTTTGTAAAAATGGCACTTGACTTTCTCTTACAAATGTGTTTATTGTAAATGTCACATTTAAGTGCTTTAATAAAACTTATTTTAAAATAAATAATATACCTTCAGCCACATAATCACTTGTTCTTTTCTATCAGGAGAATGCCTAATTTTTGGGGCCTGTACTCCTGTGGCCTAAAATAAAAATTTTCTAGGCTGCAGCAGGGCACATTTTTGAGAATTTCCCTTTAAGACGCATAAATATGGCCCCTTAACAAAATACATATTTTTTTGTGGGAATTTTTGTCATTGATCCCCCTCTAGTATGTCACTGTCCATGTTGTGGGACTATTTGTGCACTTCTATTAAGTATTTGGTGGCTGCAAATATGACCTGAAGGTTTTCCAGGTTTGCCTGCCATTAAAGTGAATAGGGCCCACAGCGAACTTGCAGTTCACGAACATTTGATCGCGTTTGCGCGATCGCATTCGCGAACCGCCCCGGCCGATGTTCGTCCATCACTACATAGGAGTGAAGGACACATAAGAAGGGAGATGTCTAATCAACATTTCTAAATAAGAATTGTAAAAAAAAGATTGCTGATCATTGCCTGTGTAAAAGGATCAGCCAACAAACGAGCTTATATGAGATCTTGTGTCGGGATAAAAATGATCTATTGTCTGCAGCACACCTCCTGGACGCACAAACAATCCAGCTATTCATGTGTCTGCTCAGGCAATTATCTGACTGTGAGCAGGTCCTTCAGTCCTGGTCTAGATGCTGAATCGTCATTTGTCGGTTGACACAAGGTCATTACGTGACAATGACCATTGTTGCAGTGATGTGCATAGCCTTTAAATGTTACTGCAGATTCCATTTTAAAACCAATATTTTAAAACCAAAAGCATTATTGTGATCATGAAGCTGCAACCTTTAGTGTTCTTATAGTGAAGAAATCCTGCTGAATAAGCATTGAGCCTAAAGAGATAAGAGCTAAATGTCCTTAGGTGCTATCTTCTTGAAGTGATAATATCATCTTCCACACTCTCATTTTACAGAGATTACTATTTTACTCCTGTGAGGGAAACAGCAGCTCCGAAAATGGAACTATTCACATGGGAAAAGCATTAAACAATGTATTACCTCTGATACACACGTTATAGCAGTAATAACCCCAGCAACCCATGTTATGTGAGCAAAACTGACAGAGAAAATTCCTTCAAAAAGGGTTTTATGATATGTTTGGCATTTAGATTTATTTTTTGATTAACTGAATACAGCTAAATTCTTTGTTGGTACTATGCAAAACTACTGCCATAGCAGCTGCTATGGGGCCTGCAGTGGAAGGGGGGGCAGGCCTTTTTTACATGGGCTTCCCCTGCCAGACTGTATTTATATATACAGTATATCTTCTGTACAGAGTGTGCTGCTAATAAGGTAGCCACTTGCTTAACCCCAAAAAGGAGGGCACCTGATACCACGCCCCCAACTTCACTAAGCCACGCCCCAAATTTTCTAAGTCACGCCTTCCTTCTAGTAACGGTGCTCTCACCCTCAGACAGTCACAGAGAGACATGTCTGCCGGCTCTAGTGACTGGGGGTGAGAGAAGCCTCCTTCATGATTATAAAAAAGAACACACCATTATACATACAAACAACAGAGCTAAGAAATGGGGGTAATTCTAAATAAAAGTGGTATAATACCTACTATAAATGAGTCCATGGAAGCTATTAGCGCACATATTTGATCATATTTAGAATGATCATATTTAGAATGACCGCCATTTCTTAGTTCTGTTGTTTGTATGTATAATGGTGTGCAGCCATTTTCTATTTTATAATCATGTTTGCTTCATGGATATGCACTTGTGATTCTGAAGGTTGTAGTCAAAATTTTCTTGTAGTATTAATTGAGGGTAGCGCCTCTTTTAGACTAAACACGCCCATCTACCTGGGACGTATGTAGCTGGTTCCTACACTGCCCTGAATATGGTAGGCTTAAGTAAGTCCAAAGTGAGGCAGTATATTTAGTGTTAGGGACCCATCTGCGGAAGCCAACTTGACGCCTGGTAGATGGGCCCGACACACGTTTGATCAAATATGTGTGCTAAGTGCTTCCATTGACTAATTTATAGAGTTGAGCGTACACCTGGATGTTAAGGTTCAACGGGTTCGGCCAAACATCACAAAAAGTTTGAGTTTGGAACCCGAACTTGACCCCGAACCCGAACCCTATTGAAGTCAATGGGGACCCGAACTTTGGAGCACTAAAATGGCTGTAAAAAAAGTCATGGAAAGGGATAGAGTACTGCAAATGGCAGCAAAATGTGGTTAAAGGGTTTCTATCACTTCGTATGACATAATTAGCTGTCAGACACTAGCGATCTGCTAGTGTCTGCTCTGGCCAACCATCCTACTATAATCACTTGTGGGGCAGCGGTTTTGCTAAAAAACTAACTTTTATAAATATGCTAATGAGCCTCTAGGTGCTATGTGGGCGTCATTAGCACCTAGAGGCTCCGTCTACCTTCATACACAGCCACCGCCCAGCGCGTCCCTCCAGCCCGCCCATGTCCTCCTCCGTGTGACGCAGCGGCCGAATTCTCGCGCATGCGCCGTGCGCGGCTGTATTCGGCGCATTTGAGATGTCTGAGCTCGGAGCGGTCAGACATTCAATGCGCATGCGCGGATGTATTCGGCGCATGCGCATTGAATGTCTGACCGCTCCGAGCTCAGACATCTCAAATGCGCCGAATACAGCCGCGCATGGCGCATGCGAGAGAATTCGGCCGCTGCGTCACACGGAGGAGGACATGGGCGGGCTGGAGGGACGCGCTGGGCGGCGGCTGTGTATGAAGGTAGACGGAGCCTCTAGGTGCTAATGACGCCCACATAGCACCTAGAGGCTCATTAGCATATTTATAAAAGTTAGTTTTTTAGCAAAACCGCTGCCCCACAAGTGATTATAGTAGGATGGTTGGCCAGAGCAGACACTAGCAGATCGCTAGTGTCTGACAGCTAATTATGTCATACGAAGTGATAGAAACCCTTTAAGAGCATGGCAAGTGCTCTGCAAACAAATGTGGATAGGGAAATGACTTAAAATAACATAAAATACATAAAAATAAAAAATATTAATCTTGATCTGACTCCATATGGAGTAGGAGGTTGAGGAGGCGGTGGATGTGGCGGTGTAGGTGGAAGCGGCGATGGAGGATGAGGAGGTAGCCTACACTGCTTTTTGGTTTTATTTTTTATATATTTTGTTTAAATTAGGGTACACCTCAAAACATTGGGAAATATAACCTGTGATAACCCCCTCCAGCCATGCTAAACAAAAGTTCAGACAATACACTGGCTGCAGGGCAGGCCAGCACCTCCAAGGCATAAAGGGCAAGCTCAGGCCATGTGCCCAATTTGGATACCCAGAAGTTGAAGGGGGCAGACCCATCAGTCAGTACGTGTAGGCGTGTGCGCACATACTGCTACACCATGTTGCACGTCCCCGTGATATCCACGATACAATTGGATATCTGCTCTATCAACTTTCAATGTTCTTTTCTGCGCCTACCATGTTGATCACAATTAGCGGCGAATCAGGGTTCCATGCCGGAGAGGGAGCGTGGGAAAGGGATACCACATCCAAGGGAGGATCATTGTATGATGTTAAATGTGATCGAGCGGAAATGTGGGAGAAGTTATCAAAGCGGAAGGATCGAATGAAAGGAGGGGGCGCACGGCAATAGCCCACTCCTGACTCGGGGAGGTAGTGACGATAAATAACAATACAGGACTCTTAAGATGCCCTGTTATTGGAATGATTAATAAAAAATTATAGGGAATGTCACTGGGGTATTTTGGATTTGGAAACGTTAGACTCTCCTGTCTAACGCTGCCGCTTTGTTAGCTCTAGATAACTTCTGCCTGAGCGCACGTCCCCGTGACGTCCACGATCCAATTGGATATCTTCTCTATCAACTTTCGATGTTCTTTTCTGCACCTACCATGTTGATCACGGTTAGCGGCGAATCAGGGATCCACGCAGAGGGAGCGTCAGAAAGGGAGACCACATCCAAGGGAGGTCAATGTCTGCAATGTGATCGAGTGGAAATGTGGGACAAGTTATTAAAGCAGAAGGATCAAATGAAAGGGCCAATTAAAGATGAATTTTAGAAATGTAAGTCCCTGTCACCTATGCAGAGCAGGGGATTTTCATAGCCAGAAATGGGTTAATGTCACCCACCAATGGAATAGATGATTTCTTAAAATTTTGGTCCCTTTCACCTATGCAGAGCAGAGGTTTATTCACAGCAAAAATGGTAAAATGTCCCCCAAGAATGTAACAGAAAAATTAGTGAAATTTATTAACCTGTCTACTAGGTAGAGCAGGGGTATATCACAGCCAAAAATTGGTGAATGTCACCCAACTATGTAACAGAAAAAGTAGCGAAATTTATTAACCTGTCAACTAGGTAGAGCAGGGGTATTTCACCGGCAAAAATTGGTGAATGTCACCCGACAATGTAACAGAAAAATTAGTGAAATTTATTAACCTGTCTACTAGGTAGAGCAGTGGTATATCACAGCCAAAAATTGGTGAATTTCACCCAAAAATGTAACAGACAAATTAGTGAAATTTGTTTACCTATCTACTATGTAAGGCCTCCTGCACACGAAAGTATTTTTTTGCGGTCCGCAAAAACGGGTCCCGTTTTTCCGTGATCCGTGACCGTTTTTTCGTCCGTGGGTCTTCCTTGATTTTTGGAGGATCCACGGACATGAAAAAAAAGTCGTTTTGGTGTCCGCCTGGCCGTGCGGAGCCAAACGGATCCGTCCTGAATTACAATGCAAGTCAATGGGGACGGATCCGTTTGACGTTGACACAATATGGTGCCATTTCAAACGGATCCGTCCCTATTGACTTTCAATGTAAAGTCTGGAGTCCCTTTTATACCATCGGATCGGAGTTTTCTCCAATCCGATGGTATATTTTAACTTGAAGCGTCCCCATCACCATGGGAACGCCCCTATGTTAGAATATACTGTCGGATATGAGTTAGATCGTGAAACCTCATTTCCGACAGTATATTCTAACACAGAGGCGTTCCCATGGTGATGGGGACGCTTCTAGTTAGAATATACTACAAACTGTGTACATGACTGCCCCCTGCTGCCTAGCAGCATCCGATCTCTTACAGGGGGCCGTGAAGGGGTTAATTGTACTATCATATCCCCCTGTAAGAGATCAGGACTGCCAGGCAGCAGGGGGCAGACCCCCCCCCCCTCCCCAGTTTGAATATCATTGGTGGCCAGTGCGCCCCCCCCCCCCTTCCTCCCTCTATTGTAATAAATCGTTGGTGGCACAGTGTGCGCCCCCCCCGCCCCCCCCCTTTCCTCCCTCTATTGTAATAAATCGTTGGTGGCACAGTGTGCGCCCCCCCGCCCCCCCTTCCTCCCTCTATTGTAATAAATCGTTGGTGGCACAGTGTGCGCCCCCCCGCCCCCCCCTTCCTCCCTCTATTGTAATAAATCGTTGGTGGCACAGTGTGCGCCCCCCATCGCCCCCCCCCTCCCTCTATAGCATTAACAACATTGGTGGCCAGTGTGCGGCCTCCCTCCCCCCCCCCATCATTGGTGGCAGCGGGTTACTAGCAATAGTACAATAGTAAAAGATTCATACTTACCTGGGAGCTGCGATGTTCGTGTCCGGCCGGGAGCTCCTCCTACTGGTAAGTGACAGTTCATTTAGCAATGCGCCGCACAGACCTGAGGCTGTCACTTACCAGTAGGTGGAGCTCCCGGCCGGACACGAACATCGCAGCAGCCGGTAAGTATGAATCTTCTACTACTGTACTATTGCTATGTAACCATGGCAACCAGGACTGTAGTAGCATCCTGGTTGCCATGGTTACCGATCGGAGCCCCAGCGATTAAACTGGGACTCCGATCGGAACTCCGCTGCCACCAATGATGATGGGGGGGGGGGATGGGAGGCCGCACACTGGCCACCAATGTTGTTAATGCTATAGAGGGAGGGGGGGCCGATGGGGGGCGCACACTGTGAACCAACGAATTATTACAATAGAGGGAGGGAGGGGGGGGCGCACACTGTGCCACCAACGAATAATTACAATAGAGGGGGGGGGGGGCCGCACTGGCCATCAATGATATTCAAACTGGGGAGGGGGGGGGGGGTCTGCCCCCTGCTGCCTGGCAGCCCTGATCTCTTACAGGGGGATATGATAGTACAATTAACCCTTTCAGGTGCCGCACCTGAAGGGGTTAATTGTGCTGATCACGGCCCCCTGTAAGAGATCGGGTGCTGCCAGGCAGCAGGGGGCAGTCTTGTACACAGTTTGTAGTGTATTCTAACTAGAAGCGTCCCCATCACCATGGGAACGCTTCTGTGTTAGAATATACTGTCGGTTCTGAGTTTTCACGAAGTGAAAACTCAGCTTTGAAAAAGCTTTATGCAGACGGATCTTCGGATCCGTCTGTATAAAAACTAACCTACGGCCACGGATCACGGACACGGATGCCAATCTTGTGTGCATCCGTGTTCTTTCACGGACCCATTGACTTGAATGGGTCCGTGAACCGTTGGCCGTGAAAAAAATAGGACAGGTCATATTTTTTTCACGGCCATGAAACACGGATCACGGATGCGGCTGCAAAACGGTGCATTTTCCGTTTTTTCCACGGACCCATTGAAAGTCAATGGGTCCGCGAAAAAAAACGGAAAACGGCACAACGGCCACGGGTGCACACAACGGTCGTGTGCAGGAGGCCTAAAGCAGGGGTATATCTCAGCCAAAAATTAGTGAATTTCACCCAAAAATGTAACAGACAAATTAGTGAAATGATATAAAGTAAAATACGTACAAAAAAAAATAAAAAATCTTGATGTATGAGGTGGAGGTCCATATGGAGTAGGAGGTTTAGGAGGCGGTGGATGTAGCGGTGTAGGTGGAAGTGGCGGTGGAGGAGGACGAGGTAGCCAACACTGTTTTTTGGTTTTAATTTTAATTTAAAATAAGGGGACACCCCAGAAGTATGACAACGGAGCGAGGCGCAGATGTAGCGCAGGGGAAATTGACTGGAAGGGGGAAGTTTCCAGGCAGGTTAGGGTTAATGTGGTTGGGAAGGGGTGTAGTGTTTCAGGGGAGGGTTCGTGGGGGTGGCAGGGCAGTTCGCGCGCCGTATATAGTCTGGGGTTAGGGGCGGGAACGGCACCAGTGTCCGTTGCGCCTTGGCGAGTTGAGTGCGGGATAGTGCAGTGTTATGGCGTCTCTTGAGGATTTGATGGCGGCGGTGCGGGCAGCGGCAGAACAACATGGTTCGGCTTGGCTGGTTAGTAGTTTGCAGGCTGCGGTGGGGGCCCATAGCGTGCCTCCGGTTGCGGCGGGGGGGAGGTTGAGGGCCAGGAGATCGGTGCCGCCTGAACGTTTGAGCCCGGAGGCGACCCCTCGGGCCTGGTGGCGTTTGAGGAGCCCCCCTGGGGACCCTCCGCTGCGGTCGGCTGGGGTGGCAAGTGTTTCTGCCAGCCGACGCAGCGGGAGGAATTTGGCGCCGCGTAGTGCGCTTGCCGGAGAGGTGAGGGTTAGTGCCCAGTGGGTGTCCCGTTCCCGGCGTGGGGGGGGGGGGGCGCGCGGCAGTTCTGTGGCTTGGGGCAGTGTGCGGGGGGGCGGCCGGGTTGTTAGTGAGTCCGGTAGCGGCAGCGATGGAGGAGGCCGGCTTGATGCGGCTTCACTGTTTGTCGGCGGGGGCCTTGCGGTTGGCGGATCCTCTAGGGAGCAGCGGGCTGCGCCGCGGTCTGTGAGTGTGACCGGCGGCAGCAGCGGAGAAGGGGGACATGTGGATGCGGCCTCACTTACCTCCGGTGGGGGCCAGGCAGCGGGCGGTGATTCCAAGAGGCGGCGGGCGTCACGGTCCAGGTCTGCAGGACGGCGGCAGTCTTCTGAGGTGCAGCTTCGCCGGGATGGTGCTGGATTGACGCCACCTGCTGGTAGGTCCGCGGTATCTGGCAGCAGTAGGGGGAATGAGGAGATGTTGCCACCTGCTGGTCGGTCCTCGGCACCAGGCAGTGGTCTGAGGAGAGCTACTATGTCGCCACCTGCTGGTCGATCCTTAGCACCAGGCAGTGGTCTGAGGAGTGCTGCAATGTCGCCACCTGCTGGTCGGTCCTCTGTACCAGGCAGAAGTTTGCTGAGTGATGCGCTGGCTGGGGGACTGGACTTTGTTCCGCCCACGGTGCAGCAAGTTGCCGATTTTTCTACAGGAGTTCAAGTTGCGGCTCGCGGTGGACAGGCCGTGGAGCTGGGGCGGGACGTCCCTGAGTTGGGAGTTGTGCAGCGGCCACTTGATGGTGGGCCGGGTGCAGGGAATTGGCGCCTACGCAGCCACGCCACGTGGATTCTGGCGGGGGTTTCACGGCCGATCAGTCTTTGGAGGAAGGAGAAGTCAGCCAGGAAGCGTGGGAGATCGGATGTCGGATGGATGATGCGGACAGCGCGTGTCCTTCAACGTCCAGGTCCTCGGCTGGGTCGACGCAGAGAGGAGCATCGGTGAGGTCGGCGGCTGCTGGGAGGATGCCCCAGGGACAGCCAGGTGAGAGGACGTCGGGTCAGGTTCCTGTTGGGGGGGTGTGACTTCGTTGTCGGGGGAGGAGGGGTTGGCTCATGAATTGCTGATGGGTATGTGGTCGTTATTGTCGCGGTGGAAGACCGGGGCTGTGTCGTCTCCAGCCGCCGTTTGGGCTTCTGCGCCGGCGGTTGGGGAGGGGGTGCGTTTAAGTGTGGCTGGAGTTGGTGACACCCCTGTCATAGGGGCAGGGTCTGCGGTGGTTGAGGTCGCCGGGAGTGGAGGCAGTAAAGGGGCTGTTTTGGACGAGGTTCGGTTGGCTGATGCTGCGAAAGGGGAGGTATACGTGTGCTTTGAGGGGCCGTTGGGGGCTCATTTGAAGAGTGAGGTCAGGGAAAAGATTTGGAAGGACGAGTATGTCGAGATATTCTCGTTACTTCCGTTGGACAAATTTAATTTGGATAGGGGAAAGCCGGATGAGAGTAAAAAGGAGGAGGAAGAGAAGCGGAGGTACAGGTTGATTCCGCGTACGTTTTTCAATTGGCTGCAGGCCTTTGCTATTTTCGCCAGTGTGGTGGGAGAAAAGGCGCCTGAACACTGTTCGGCCCTTTTTTGCTATATGGACGCCATATGGGAGGCGTATCGGACGTATGGTGGGGTGGCGTGGCTCAAGTACGATGAGCAGTTTCGCCAGAGGAAGGCGGTTAGGCCTAGTATTCGTTGGGACCATAAGGACATTGGTCTGTGGATGCGGTTGATGGCGGCGCCAAAAGGGGTTAGCCAGCCCTTTCGTGGGGCGGCCGGGGGTCCCTCGGCGTCCGATGCGGCTGGAGGGAACAAAAGGGGTTGTTGCTGGCAGTTCAATGAGGGATATTGCAAGTATCTTTCGGAGTGCCGTTTCAAACATGAGTGTTCCGGTTTTGGGGGAGCCCATAGTTTTGCGCGGTGTTTCAAGCGCGGTAGAGGGAGGGGATTGGAGGTTACGCAGAAGAGGGGTGACCCCGGTGAGGGTGGACGTGATGGAGCCGTTTCTAGAGAATTATCCAAATAAGGGGGCGGCGGCGGTGTTATTGGCCGGTTTTCGGGACGGTTTTCGGATTCCGTGTACAGCAGTGGGTTCGGGGGTTGCAGCGCGTAATTTGGCTTCTGCGTTGCAGCGTCCTGAGCTGTTGTCTGACAAGATTGCGAAGGAGGTGGCTGCTGGTAGGGTAGTGGGCCCCTTTGTGGAGTGTCCATTGCCGGATTTGAGGGTTTCGCCTTTGGGATTAGTTCCTAAGAAGGAACCTAACAAATTTCGGCTCATTCACAACTTGTCTTACCCGGCTGGGGGTTCCGTGAATGACGGCATTGATGAGGTTTTGTGCTCCGTGTCGTATACGTCGTTTGACGAGGCGATTAGGTGGGTGCGGCGTTTTGGGCAAGGGACATTGTTAGCTAAGACGGATATTGAGGCGGCGTTTCGCCTGTTGCCGATTGATCCGGATAGTTTTCGTTTACTTGGTTTTAAGTGGGAGGGGCGGTTTTTTGTGGATTGTTGCTTACCCATGGGGTGTGCGATTTCGTGTTCGTTGTTTGAAATGTTTAGTTCTTTTTTGGAGTGGGTAGTGCGGCGAGAGGCGGGATGGAGTTCAGTGTTGCATTACCTTGACGATTTTCTGTTTTTGGGCCCGGCTGGGTCAAGGGTGTGTTCGGTGTTGTTGCATACCATGGAGCGGGTGGCGGAGGGCCCGTCTACAACTGTGAAGTTTTTGGGGATCGTGATCGATAGCGTGGCTATGGAGTGTAGGTTGCCCGAGGATAAGGTGGTTGATTTGTGTAGTGAAGTGGGTTTTTTGCGTAAGGCGAGAAAAGTGCAGCTCAGACTGGTGCAGTCGGTTTTGGGTAAATTGAACATTGCCTGTAGGATTTTGCCCATGGGGCGAGTTTTTTGTAGGCATTTGTCCAGGGCCACGGCGGGTGTGAAGGCTCCCTTTCATTTTGTGCGGTTGGGGGGTGAGGTGCGTGCGGATTTGGAAGTGTGGGAGCGTTTTTTGAAGGAATTTAATGGTCGTTCTGTTTGGATGGAGGCGCCCATTTCTAATGTAGATTTGGAATTGTTCACGGACGCGTCGGGAGCATGTGGCTATGGTGCTTTTTGTCAGGGGCAGTGGAGTGCGGGGATTTGGCCTGAGGAATGGAGGGTTGCTGGTTTGCTTGGGAACCTGGCGTTGTTGGAGTTGTTCCCTATAGTTTTGGCTACTGAGTTGTGGGGAGAGTTGTTGAGGAACAAGCGGGTGCGTTTTTGTTGTGACAATTTGGGGGTGGTGCAGGCGGTGAATAGTCAGTCGGCCAATTCCCCACCAGTGGTGCGGTTGCTTCGGCACCTGGTTCTGAACGGTCTGAGGTTGAATGCGTGTTTTGTGGCGGTGCATGTTCCAGGTGTTGATAATTGCATAGCTGATGCTCTTTCTCGTTTCCAGTGGGATCGTTTTCGCAGTCTGGTTCCGGGCGCGGAAGTGACGGGTCTGCCGTGTCCTCAGTGGCTCTGGAGCGTGGCCTTGGGGTCTCGTTAGACCTGATTCAGCGGTCCGTGAGTAGCAGTACGTGGTCGGCTTATTCTTCTGTGTGGTCTCAGTGGGAGCGTTTGATAGAGCAGGTGGGGGGGGGGGTGCGAAGGGGTTGATGATTTTCATTCGTTGCTGGTGTATTTTGTGGGTGTGTCGTTTAGTGCAGGTTTGTCTTTCTCGGCTGCGGCAAAAAGGGTGGCGGCGGTGGCCTTATGGTTGAGGTTGCGGGGTTTGGCGGATGTTTCAAGAAGTTTTTTGGTGCGGCAGGCTTTGAAGGGGTATCGTCGTAGTGGGGTTCGGAAAGATGTCCGACGTCCGGTTTCTTTTCAGGTGTTGCAGTCGTTGTGGGACCGGGCGGAGACGGTGTGCACGTCTTGGTATGAGGTGTGTTTGTTTCGGGCGGCGTTTTCATTGGCTTTCTTTGGGGCTTTTCGGGTCTCGGAGCTTGTGGCTAACAGTCGAGTGAGTGGTGGTGGTTTGCTGCGGGAGGATGTGAGTGTTGGGGGGGATGGATTGCGGTGTAGGTTGCGTAGGTCCAAGACGGACCAGGTGGGTAGAGGGGTGTGCATTTGGTTGCAGCCTCTGCTGGGGTCAGTGTTGTGCCCGGTGCGGTGTTTGGAGGATCTTCTGGCGCTCCGGCCGGGAGGGCCGGCTTCGTTGCTGGTTCATATGGACGGTTCGGCTTTGTCTCGTTATAAATTTGTTGCGGTTTTCCGGAAATGTTTGACAGCGGCGGGTTATTCGGCAAGTGAGTTTGCGTCTCATTCTGTTCGTATTGGGGCGGCAACCGAAGCCGCCAGATGGGGTTTGGGGGACGAGGCTATTAGGAGGATTGGCAGGGGGGAGTCCGCTTGCTTTCATTCCTCTATTCGTCCTCATATGTTGTAAAGTCGGTGGGTGGAGTGTGTGTGTTGTTTATTTAATTTGTTATTGTAGGTTTGGGTGCTAATTTCTTTTGTTTGTTTTACAGGATCGCCTTCTTCTTGTTTGGCCTGGATTTTAGGCCATTCTTTTGTGTATTGGGGAGCGTTGAGAGCGGACGTGAGGAGGAGCGGACGGCAGTTAGGTTTCCGGCCGGAGGACTTGCAGGTCCGGTGGATTGGCGTGCGGGGTATGCTGTGGGGGCGCGTGTTACTTGTATTTCATGAATACGCTTCCCTGGATAGGTGTCCGGACATTGTGGTTCTGCATGTGGGCGGGAATGATTTGGGTGTCCGCCGCTCGAGGGATGTCATACGTGATGTTAAGTTGGATTTGCTGCGTTTGACTGAGGAGTTCCCGGATTTGCTGGTCGTATGGTCTGATGTGGTGGCAAGGAGTTCATGGCGTTTTGCGAGGTCGGTGGATCGCATTAACAATGCGCGTGCGAAGGTGAACAAGGAGGTGGGGCGCTTTGTGCGGCGGCAGGGCGGTTTTGTGGTACGTCACCGGGAATTGGAGGTTGCTTCACCTCAATTCCTCAGGGCTGATGGGGTTCATCTTAACAAGATTGGGATGGACTTGTGGGTGCTGGGGCTCCAGGAGGGTTTGGAGACAGCGTTCAGGGTGTGGCGGGACGTCCATAGGTGAGGTGTCTCCTATGTGCGTCGATGGCAGGTTAACGGGGGGTCCTGGAAGGCAATTCTACGTTTTATTAGGTGCATGACACGTTGGAACGTGCATCTTATGTGGTTTGGTAAGCTGAAAGCTGGGGGGCTCCTGTTGGGCTAAAAGGCCTACAGGGGTAGAGGAAGATATTGATTCCGGAGGATTCGGTGCCCTTGGGTCGGAGAGTGCGGCTGAGGGTAAAAGATAAGATGTGTGGAGTGAAGATAGCAGCTTGCTTGGGTTGCCTTCTAGGATCCTTCCGCAAAGTGATTGTTGGTACATTGTATTTTGATGTTTGCATATATGTATATCTCATGTTTGCATTATAATGATGTTGGATAATATTGTTGTTTAATAAACGGCTGCTATGGCCTTTTCCACCAAGAATTCGGGTTTTGTGTGTTTACTGGGGGAAGGGAGGAGTTGTTGGTGGGAAGGGTCTGGAATGATCTTACCTCCTTAAGTCAGAGTGGAAAATATCAAAAATACAACAATGAGCAATTGTGCTGTAGTATAACAATGACTGGGTAAGGCTGGTATACATGTCTATGCTGTACAAGGTACGGACAAGTCCTGAGGGATCCATGCCTGATTCATTTTAATGAATGTGAGCTTGTCCACATTGGCTGTGGACAGGCGGCTGCGCTTGTCTGTGATAACGCCCCCTGCCGTGCTAAACACACGTTCAGATAATGCACTGGCTGCAGGGCATGCCAGCACCTCCAAGGCGTAAAGGGCAGGCTCAGGCCATGTGCCCAATTTGGAGACCCAGAAGTTGAAGGGGGCAGACCCGTCATTCAGTACGTGTAAGCATGTGCACACAAGCTGCTCCACCATGTTGCTGAAATGCTGCCTCCTGCTAAAACATTCCATATCAGCTGGTGGTGCTGGTTATTGTGCGTGCTGACAAAGCTTTTCCACATTTCGGCCATGCTAACCCTGCCTTCTGAGGTACTGGTGGTGCCCCAGTTGCGTTGGCGACCTCTTCCTCCTCCTCTGCCTTCGCCTTGTGCTTCCACTGTGCCCCCGCTGTCAGGTGGGAATGCCACCAGCAGCGCGTCTACCAGCGTGCACTTGTACTCTTATGATCACGCTCCAGTGATGGAATTAAGGACGGTACGTTGTCCTTGTAATGGGGATCCAGAAGTGTGGCCACCCAGTATTAAGCACAGGTTAGAATGTGGCAACTTGGCAGTCATTGCGGAGACACTGCAGCATGTAATCGCTCATGTGTGCCAGGCTGCCCAGAGGCAACGAAAAGCTATCATCTGTGGAAGGTGTATCATCTGTGTCCTCTGTATCCCCCCAGCCACGCACCAGTGATGGCCATGAGCTGGTTTGGGTGCCACCCTGCTGTGAACACAGTTCCTCCTCCTCCTCCTCCTCATCCTCCACCTCATCATCCTCCAGAACTGTGCCCTGGCTGGACAATTATGTACCTGGCGTTTGTGGGTGCAGGAATCCACCCTCGGAGCCACTTGTGAATGACTGGCCGGAAACCTTATGAAATTATCCCTCTTCCTCCTCCTCCTCCTGTGCCACATCCTCTTCCATCATTGCCAGAAGCATTTTTCAAGGAGGCATAGAAGTGGGATAGTAACGCTGAGAACGGCGTTATCGGCACTGGCCATGTTGGTGGAGTACTCGAAACAGCGCAACAAGGAACACTGGTCTCGCATGGAGGCCCAGTCATTGGTGGTGAAGTGGTGCTGTTCCGCATAGCGACTCACTAGTGCGTGCTGGAGCTGAAACTCCACTATCGCCTGCTGCTGCTCGCACAGTCTGGCCAGCATGTGCAAGTTGGAGTCCCACCTTGTGGGCACGTCGCTTATGAGGCGGTGAGCGGGAAGGCCGAAGTTACACACAGATGGCCCGCACTTTCTGCAGCAGCTCTGACATATCGGGGTAATTTTTAAGGAACCTCTGCACCACCAAATTCAGCACACGCGCCAGGCAAGGGATGTGCGTCAAACCGGCTAGTCCCAGAGCTGCTATGAGATCTCGCCCTTTATGGCACACCACCAGGCTGGGCTTGAGGCTCACTGGCACCAACCACTCATTGGTCTGTTGTTCCATGCCCGTCCACAGCTCCTGCGCGGTGTGGGGTTTGTCCCCCAAACAGATACGTTTTAAAACTACCTTCTGTCATTTACCCCTGTCTGTGCTGAAGTTGGTGGTGAAGGTGTTACGCTGACCGGATGAGGAGGCGGTAGAGGATGAAGAAACGGAGTAGGAGGAGGAAGCCATAGGAGGCAAACTGAAGCGCCCTGCAATTCTCGTGGTGGAAAAACATGCGCCAAACTGCTATCCGCCTCAGGCCCAGCTGCCACTGCATTTACCCAGTGTGCTGTTATGGAGATACAACTTCCTGACCGTGCTTACTGTTTCACGTATCAGTAGTTAGGTGGGCCTTGCCACATATGGCGTTGCACAGTGCACACCTGATTTTGTCCCCCACTTGGTTGTGCAGGGAAGATATGGCTTGCCTGGAAAAGTAGTGGCGGCTGGGCACGACGTACTGTGGGACAGCCACCGTCATAAGGCTTTTAAAACTCTCCGTCTCCACCAGACGGAATGACAGCATTTCAAAGGCCAGTAATTTTGAAATGCTGGCAATCAGGGCCAGGGATCACGGGTGGGTAGGGGGTACTTCCTCTTCCGCTCCAGTGTTTGGGAGATGGAGAGCTGAACGCTTCCGTGGGACATTGTGATGCTTTGTGACCCAGGTGGTGTTGTTGCTGGCAGATCCTCTGTTTGCTGGGTGGCAGGTGCCACTGTCACTCCAGAGGTGGATGAAGAGGCCGAGACTGCAGCAGAAGAGGAAGCAGGAGGAGCCAGAGACCTTTCTTGGTTTTTGAGGTGTCTACACTGCAGCTTGTGCTTTGCACTTAGATGCCTGGTCATGCAGTTTGTGCTCAGGTTGAGAACATTTATGCCTCGTTTCAGGCTCTGATTGCACAACGTGCAAACCACTCGTGTCTTGTCGTCAACACATTGTCTGAAGAACTGCCATGCCAGGGAACTCCTTGGAGCTGGCATTGGTGTGCTCGGTTCCTTTCTGCGTTGGGCAGTAGCAGGCGTACTGTCTAGAGGACGGCCGCTCCGCTTTTGCAACCTATTCCCTCTTCTGCTGTGTTGGTGGCTTTGTGCGACCACCACCTCTTCCTCTGAACTATACAGGTCACTCGCATGACCTTGATTCCATGTGGGGTCGAGGACCTCATCGTCCTCCACATCATCTTCCACCCAGTCTTCACCCCTGCTGCAGAAAACCACAGCTGTTGGCACCTGTGTTTCGTCATCATCCGAGACGTGCTGCGGTGGTCCTCCCATGTACTCATCTTGAAACATAAGTGGTTGGGCATCAGTGCACTCAATCTCTTCCACTTCTGGGGCAGGGCTATGTGGATGGCCCTGGGAAACCCTGCTAGCAGAGTCATCAAAAAGCAGAAGAGACTGCTGCTTGACTTGGGGCTCAGACTGCTTGGCTGATTGGCAAGGGGGTGAGGTGAAAGACTGATGGACATTGGCTGCAGGTGCTAACTCTGATCTTTCAGCAGGAGACTGGGTGGGAGACAATGTGAAGGAACTGGAACCACTGTCAGAAACCCAATCTACTATCGCCTGTACTTGTTCTGGCCTCACCATTCGTAGAGCCGCATTAGGCCCGACCAAATAACGCTGAAGGTTCTGTCGCCTACTCGCACCTGAGGAAGGTGTTTCACTTGTGCGTGTAGGTGGCACAGATCAACCACATGCTCTCCCTGCAACAGGAGCTCCACCAGCAGCACCACGACTGGGGCCACGTCCCTTATTCGACGCTCTCCTAATTTTCCGCAAATTTAGTATTTGGCCCAAAATGGTTGTTTTTTTTTAATAACAGAAGATAACAGCAGTATCTAACACGTGTATTTCACACTGACAGAAGCAGCAAAGGCAGCAAATTTAGTATTTGGCCCAAAATTGGTGTTTTTTTAATAAAAGAATATAATAGCAGTATCTAACAAATGTATTTCACACTGACAGAAGCAGCAAAGGCCGCAAATTTTTTATTTGGCCCAAAATGGGTGTTTTTTAAAACCCAGAAAATTATTGCAGTCTTTCAAGCTTAAATTTCACACTGACTAATGCTGCATAGGCCCCAGATGGAGGGTATTGCCAAAAAGGGGTTCTTTTTTAAACCTATTAAATTATTGCAGTATTTCAAGCTTGTATGTAACAATGACAGATGCAGCAAATGCCGCAAATTTACTATTTTGCCAAAAATGGGTCTTTTTTAATAACAGAATATGACAGTAGTATCTAACGCTTGTATTTCACACTGACAGATGCAGCAAGGGCTGTAAAATTTTGTCTTTTGCCGAAAAAGGGTGATTTTTTTTTTAAACCCAGAATATAATTGCATTATTTCAAGCTTCTATTTGACTGTCACAAATGCACATATGCTGTGCTGGTGCACAGAACTTGCATAAAATGGCCGCTGCCGCCCACCTAACAGATGGATAAAAGTAATTTTTCTGGGTCACTGGGCTCAGGGCAGGGTAAAAATAAAATCTAGGTAGATCGCTGAGTTAATAAGCACTTCAGATTAAAGATTCTGTCCTATTCTCTCACTCACAGCAGCAGCATCCTATCCCTACACTAAGCACAGCAGAGTGACGTGCGGCGCTACGTGACTCCAGCTTATATAGAGGCTGGGTCACATGCTGCACTGGCCAATCACAGCCATGCCATTAGTAGGCATGGCTGTGATGGCTTCTAAGGGCACACAAGTTAAACGCTTGTTGATTGGCTGCCCTGCAGCCTTTGAAAAAGCGCCATTAAATCACCGAACCCGAACTTTTATTGAAAAGTTCGGGTTCGGGTCCGGGGGCCAAAAATCCTAAAGTTCGGTACAAACCCGAACTTTACAGTTCAGGTTCACTCAATCCTACTCATTTATAGTAGGTATTATACCACTTTTATTTATAATGACCCCCATTTCTTAGCTCTGTTTTTGTATGTATAGTTGTGTGCAGCTATTTTCTTTTTTATAATCATGTTTGCTTCATGGATATGCACCTGTGATTCTGAAGGTTCTAGTCTAAATTTTCTTGTAGTAGAAGCCTCATTCAGTCAGTCTGTGTCTACAGATCACACTCAGATAGCGCAGTGCTGCTGTCTGAGCATGATGCCACAGATCCTAACTTAAATATTGGTATATATAATGTCCCATGTGTAACACCCCAGAGTTGCGTTACTACACTCCTCTACTCTGCTACTGCCTTCTAAGAGCTTTTATATTGTCATCTAATATGATTTTGCTCATGTCTTCACAACTGTGCATTTAAAACTATGTTAAGTATTAAGGCCGATTAATTGGCCTGCATTTGTGGGAGGGGCGCCCTGCCCTATATCTGGCACGCACCTTTCTCCAGAGGGGACGGACGGCAGCAGTGTTCCTGTTACAGCCGACGGCGTCAGCATCTCCTAGGCGACAGAGCGTCACTTCCGGTCGGCGCTTCCTCCTGCAGTCCGGCGTCCTGTTCCTCCTCGTGCGGCGCGTGAGTAGCTGCTGCCTCAGCGCAGTGTCGGCTCCTTAGTCCGGTCGGTGGGGTCGGTCCCTCTAAAGTATGAGAGGGACATCCCCACACCGGAACGGCAGTCTGGCAGCACGCCCCGCTCCCACGTGACTTGCACGCAGGTAGCAGGAGTCAGCGGGACTCCGTTCGTATATTTGCTGGGGCTACTCGCATTAGGCTCTATCTTTCTGCATTGGGGGAGGCTTGTAAGGGAGTAAGGACGGGGGGAGGGGGGGGAATGTCAATGAGAAGGCTAGTCTTTGAGGGCGGAGTTTCAATCTGCCTGATTAATCACAGCCTAGCTGTTTTTAACTTTTCTGTCAAGACGAATTTTGTATAATCACCATGACTGTTATATGGGGGGCAAAGTCTGGCACGGGCCGCCGTGCTGTCAGTTAGGTAGGGGGTTAATGCCATACAACGTGATGGTGATGAGTTGTTGGGGGTAGTACCCCCAGTAACAGGCGCCCCTAGACGTAGGCCAGCAGGGGCACGCCAGACCCTTCACATTGTGTGGCATTTTATTTCATTGTTCTGTTTCAGATGGGCAGGTTTCTCATTTGCCTGTCTTCATACACTTGTTGGGCTACATAGATAGCTGTGTTTTTATTTTTGGCATATGCACGTCAGCCGTTCAGCCAACTCCGTGAGAACCCCGGCAATCTGACAATCGTGTCTCGTCACCCAGCTTCGGGCCACCTGAACGCAGGTGCCAGCGTTGTTAAAAAAAAAAAAAAAATACTTATTCTGCTTAATTCGTGCGAACAGGTCTATCTCCACGGTTGGTTCCTTGTGTTCTTCTCATGTCAGCATCGTTTCCGGTAAGGTCCTCCTTCTTTGTCTCCAATTTATTTTCCACTGTCACACGTCTCCTCTTTCTCCGTACCTCAGCTGTCAGGTGGTCACCAGGGTCAGTTACCTTTGCATGATGGTTTCTGCAGTGGCGGTGGTGGTGTCAAGGCACGGGTGGTAGTCAAATTGTTGCTAAACAGTGGTAGTGACGGTCCGTTTTTTGCTTGCTTTACAGTCACAGAGAGCATGTCAGCTAGGTTGCCGGAAGACAAGTTGGTTAGGGTCCGCGCAGTCATTCACAGTTTCGTCACTGGTAGGGTCACCACCAAGGTGGAACTGCAGTCGTTGTTAGGCATGTAAATTTTGCGATGCGCGTCATTCCTCAGGGTAGGTTTTCGTACCACTCCCACTGTCATAGCTATCATCCAGCCATGTCTCAGTTATTCCCACTGTCATAGCCATCATCCAGCCGTGTCTCAGTTATTCCCACTGTCATAGCCATCATCCAGTCATGTCTCAGTTATTCCCACTGTCATAGCCATCATCCAGCCGTGTCTCAGTTATTCCCACTGTCATAGCCATCATCCAGTCATGTCTCAGTTATTCCCACTGTCATAGCCATCATCCAGCCGTGTCTCAGTTATTCCCACTGTCATAGCCATCATCCAGTCATGTCTCAGTTATTCCCACTGTCATAGCTATCATCCAGCCATGTCTCAGTCATTCCCTGTCAGGATAGTCCAGTGTTCCTGGACAGTCAAGCGCAAGCGGATTTGAGCATGTGGGACCACTTCTTGAGTCATTGGAATGGCGTGTCCATGTTTGTCCCGGCGGTCTCCCACAACTCCCCCGTCATATTCTCCAACAGCGGGGTCAGCACTGGTTTTGCTGCTATTTTTGGCCCCCATTGGCTGAATGGGGCGTGGCCGGAGGAGTTTGGCGAGGCCACGGGAATTTCCAGTCAACGGAGGCTAGGGACCTGTATCCCGTGGTGGCAGCAGCGCATGTTTAGGGTAACCATTGGACAGGCCGTACTGTGGTCTAAATGACCAAGACCTCCCAGTCAGGTCCCTCTACCCAGGTCAAATTCTTCCCCCACGTCTCACAAATGGGGTCCGGTCCACGTCCTGTAGGGATTGTCAGGGGCACTGGCCGGTCGCGGCACTAACACCCCACTGTTACCCTTCGGGACAGCAGCGTTGTCCACCTCCCAATTCATAGCGCATGCGCGTATACTGGCGGTCAATCTAGGTTTTGACCCCCTCACGGTGTCAGGGCATTCGTTCAGGATTGGGGCAGCCTCGGCCGCTTCAGGAATCAGGTGCCAGCACACATTATCCGTAAGTTGGGCCGGTGGCGCTCGTCTTGTTACAGCCGATATGTTCCGAACCCCGTTAGTGAGATTTCTTGTGCCTTTCAGAATTTGGCGTTGTAATACGTCAATGAACACGCTTTGTATTTTCATGCTGGGTTTTTGGCCTCTTTCAGGTGTACTCTCGACGGAAGCGGTTATGGCACAACTCAAGCCGCTAGTTCTGTTGGGGCGTACGTTAGGGGGTAGGTTCTTTCACACATAGCCCCGACCACAAATGTAAATTTCCTTTTAATTTTCCATGTTCACCAGCAGGTGGCAGCATCATTGGTAGAGATAGTCTTAATGTTATGGCCGTTCAGAGTGGAACAATCCTGTTCTATTCTGCCCCCCTGCTGAAGAGAAGTGGAGGTTTCCATCTTCCTGCAGCAAGGGAGGAAAACCAGTTTTTAGTTTCCCCTGCATAGGGAAGACAGCAAGGACCAAGTCTCGTGCTGAGACTTGATCAAATTCCCAGTCTCAGCTCTGCAGCTCAGCTGGATGACAAAAAGCAGAAAGTTGCAAACAACCTCCAGAATTCCAGGAAGAAAACATCCCCTGAGAATATATCTGTGAGTCAAGTCAACAACAACACGTATCCTGGCCATTGCACATGCTCTCCAGCAGACAGTATATATACCCAAATGTGTATATTAGGTAAGACTTTTCTTTGTATACTAGACATTACTGTGTCCCAATAGTCATATGAACACTGGACCTGTGTCACTGGTATTAGTCTGCTGCAGCATATTGATATGCCTTGCTGACCACTCCACAGACACTCCACATGCACTAATTAGAACCTCTAGTGCAGAAGCAATTCTGGCAGAGCCACCCATCTATATTGCTGCGCTGCTTGCAGCTCCCGCGCTCTACTCCTACTCTCCGATCCTGCCTTCTTTCCTGCCAACAACGTCTGGACCATTATGTGACCTCCATGCGCGCAGTGCACTGTGCGGACGTGCTGATCTGGGGATGCCTCTCTTTGCACCGGACGGAGGACCAGGAGTCTGAAACCTGGACTGTCTGACCTAAAACCGGACGTCTGACCACCTTAGCTGCTAATGGCTGATAATAGACAGAACAAAAGAGCTGCAGACACAACAGCAGTGTCTATGGACTAGGACCTGCTGTGTGTCTGCTACACTTCAAGAGCTGAAAGAGCTGTGATAATGTCACTGTGATGTGATCACTGCAGGAAGGACGGAGCTCAGCAGTGGAGAGGAGAAGTGGTGAAGGACCTGTGATGATGTCATATGATATAAAGGGGCAGAGCTTTGTGTGAAGAAAGTGGAGATTCGATGGATTCAGTGTGAGAGCCAGGAGGGAAATGTTGGGAGATGTAATTTTCTCCTCTTATACCTTCTCCCTGCAATGTCCTCTGATATTACATAATAACAGCCTGGACATGCTGGGAGTTGTAGTTATCTCCTCTAATACCTCCTCCCTGTAATGTCCTCTGATATCACATAATAACAGCCTGAACATGCTGGGAGTTATAGTTCTCTCCTCTTACACCTCCTCCCTGTAATGCCCTCTGATATCACATAATAACAGTCTCTAAATGCTGGGAGTTATAGTTCTCTCCTCATACCTCTACCTTATAATGTCCTCTGATAGCATATAAAAACAGCCTGGACTGGTAATTTGGCTGGCACTGTTATATAGATTATGGTTTCCATTCTGTGTGTTGTATCTTCACCCACTGTCCCTGGTATGATGCCCTCCTTTTGGGGGTGTGACGTCCTCCTTTTTGGGGTTATGAAGGGTGCCCACCTACTGCTAGTACATACACACAGTAATAATGAGTCCTAAGTGTGTGCCCAGTTGTCATCCATTATGTCTTGGGCCTCATTCCCCGGGCGTGCTCTCTCCAGCAGGTTCAATGCACTGACATTGCCTGCAGGACTGAGCAGAAGAGCGCATGGGCATAGGATCAACTGCTCCAGCCTGTCCTCATCTACTCATCCCAGCAGGTGCGATTATCTCACTGCATGACGTCTGCTCGGGAGAGTGGGATGTGCTCCGATCATCGGGAGAACGGGGCTAGGTGGGTGTTACTGTATTTTTATTTTATTTACACCACAGGAGTCCCTCAGTTATATAAGGATGAGTACTACTGTGACGGACTAAGGGGGCATAACTACTGTGTGGGGGTACTAAGGGGGAAAGATTACTGTGTGGTGGCACTAAGGGGCATAACTACTGTCTGGGGGCACTAAGGGGCATATCTACTGAGTGGGTGGGGGGTTCTATGGTAAGCATGGGCTGTCTTGACTAGCCATGGGAGGGGTGATGGCAGGGAAGTTGCTGGGGGGGAAGGGGAGTGTAGTGTACGGGGACTGTAATGCCCGTCACTACCAAAGTGTCACTTGGTGTGCTGTCGTCCCTCCTTAGTTATGGGGAAGTTGTTATATGTCAGTTTTATAAAATGTCATGTAATGTATGTATTTTCCTGTTACTGAAACTTGCATGTACAGGCCTGCTAGGGGTGTCATTCCAGCTTCTAGTCAATAGAGGGAGCTAGGGAGCCCTAGTTTATATAAGGCCCAGTCAGGGAAGTGCAAGGCAGACGGAGTCTAGTGTCTGTAATCTACAGTTGGAGATTAGACAATGTCTGAGACAAGTCCAGGCCTGAAGCCTGCTGTCCAGGAGAAGATTCCCTCCTGAACTCCCATATGCAGAAACAGGAATATGTTAGCTCAAGAGCCTGAGGAAGTTTCCAGAAGCTGAGAGAGACAGAGGCAAAGATCAGGAAAGCAAGAGGTACTCAGAAAGACAGAGGAGGTACTGATTAAAGCTATAGCCAAGGATATAAAGCCAGAACTAGGTTAATGGGCCTTGGTGAAGATATGCTATATTCCAGGATCAGACAGAATTAGAGTGCAAGCTCCTGTGCTGCAAGTCCTGTGTTCAACACTCTGTAATCACCTTGCTGTAACTGAATTGCCTGCATCGACCGAATTGCAAAATCGACTGTATGCCAAGGAACTGCGATTCCAATATTGTCTCTGCTTGAAAACTACTAAAGTTGGAGTTCTGTTTTAATACTACGTTTCCTCAATTTATTCCTGCATCCGCAAACGGCGTGCCACCGTTTACTTGGCACTGGCGTCACGAACTATTTCTACCTATACCTGCCCTTGCAGAGAGTCAGCTGTACCAGGTTAGTGTATATTGCACTACATCACCCAGAAACACCTATTACACACAACTTGAGTACGCTGCACCTCTCTTTTGGCGTCATGAACAGGATACGCACGCTTTCCAGTGCAAGAAGCGTGAACTTTGTGCCTTATACAGTTGCCCTGTGACCAAAGTGACAAATTGCCTGTTTATTTAAGTGGACTTTGTGGACTGAAAATCATACCCAAGGGGCGTGGCTTCGGCATGGCGGCGTGAGGTCGTGTATGAAGAGAGCTCCGTGACCAGATTCAGGAGAACGCGCAAAGACTGCTCCCCTACTCGCCTTTCCTGGCCATGACTAAAGGGAGACGATCGAGGAATCAGCCTGCGGTCCCCCCTGAGCAATCCATCGGCCGCTTCCTCCGTTCCAGCCAGCAGGGAGGTTGTGACTCACCCACAATGGCCGCCGCTCCTCCATCACTGCGCCCAGCAGCACCGCCGTTTTCACCAGCGCCGGCACTGGAGACCGCCCGGCCGCAAGATCGACACCTGGGGGTTGAGAGCACTTACCAAGCGGTCTCTGCAGTGAGTAGCCAGGTCGCCAGCCTGACTTCTTCATGGCGCCACGCTGCATCCTCCCAGCCAGACCCTGCAATTACCGCTAACCAGGCCGGTTCTGGGCCTATTGAATCGGAGGGCCTGCGTCCCGCTGCCGCTTCTCCCTATGAGGTAAACAGACACCCTGCCGAATCTAGGCAGCCTATGGACAGGGCCCCTGCCCACTTGGTGTCCCCTGTCACTACTTCCAAGGAGAGCCCTGTGGTAGATAAGACGCCTCCCTTGATGGCAGCTATTCCCACTCCAGGCCACACTCCAGGCCGCATGAGCCCGGTCCCAGCTACCCAGTCCCTTAGCCAAAACGTGCCGGCCATCTTCTCCACGCAGTTACAGCAACCAGAGGAGCCACTGGGGTCCCCTTTACCCCCACCCTCCATTGACCGCACGCTGGCAGAACTCTGGGAAATGATTAGGGCCCTACCCACTAAATCAGACCTGGAGGCTCAGTTGGCCCGTATTGAAAACAAACAGGCTCAAGCCCTGCAAGCTGTCCGGGATGACGTCCATCATCTGGATGACCGTTTATCCTCGCTAGAGCACCGCTATGCGGTTACCGCTTCCGTGGTTCATTCCCACTCAGAGTCACTATCTGCACATACTCTTCAAATGCAAGATTTCTCTCTACACCTCGACGACGTGGAAAATAGAGGCCGCCGGAATAATCTTAAGCTTCGCAACATCCCGGAGTCTGTTCCTAATGACCAATTACATTCCGTCGTGGTCAGCATCTTTAATTCAGTCTTGGACAATTCTCCTCAGACCAAAATTGAACTGGACAGAGTCCATAGGACTGCAGGACCCAGAAACCGTGATGTAGACAGACCGCGTGACGTCATATGCCGGGTCCATTTTTATACAGTCAAAGAAAGTATCCTGCGCAAGGCCTGGGAAAAGAAGGAGATTTACTTTGAGGATATACCAATCTCCATTCTGCCTGATGTATCCCGTCTGACCTTATCGATGAGAAGAATGGTCAGGCCCCTGTTGGAAGCAATCAAGGACGCAGGAGCATCCTATCGTTGGGGTCATCCATTCCATATTATTGTCAGATACCCTAACGGCCAATCCATACAGGTCCGTTCTCTGGCTGACCTCCCGGAACTGTTCAGGTTCCTTGATGTCCGCCCCTTCACGGTTCCTGACTGGACACTACCTCCGTCCCTGCAAGGTCTGCATCAGGAACTGGACTTTCCGCAAAGAACACCCTCCACATCCCCGAGACGGTCATCTCCTGGCCGTTCCAACTCCCTCCGCGGCCGCCTCTCCGGACCACAATATCAGCCTCCACGACGCCTTCCTCCACCTTTTCGCTGATCCGCCGGGGTATCCTCAACTGATGTGACTGTCTGTCTGCATTATTAAGAGTGGCCCAGTGGAGCTCTTCTTGGCGTCACTTCATTTTTCATGGACTTATGTGGTCTTGTGATAATCTCTGCACCTTCTCCTCTGTGTTTTCGTCCTATCCTTGGGATGACTCCTGTCCCTTTTTCTTATGGGCCTCTGCTCTTATCACTAACTTTCTCTACTCCACCCAGCTAAAGTACCTTACCCTCAGGGGAAGGAGTCTTTGTTACGCTATTCTGTCCTGGTTTACTTCTCTGGTCACGGATAGCTCTCCGTGTGATATGTGGTCTTTTTCCTTTGAAGACGCCAGCTGTTCCTCTCCCCCCATTAGGGCACTGTGAGTTCTTGCCTCTGTGAATTCTAACAGACAGGTTACTCACAGTTATTTCTACCTTGTTAGGTTTTTGCCCCTCGGCTGAGGGTTAGATTTCCTCCTTCTTTCCGTCCCGGTGTTCCTACCCCCCCTCCCTCTCCTCTCCCTTATCCCTGCTGTCAGCATTCCTTACTTTTACTGAGAAACTCTGATTGTCGCTAGTCTCTGTCTCGCAGTACTGCACCATGTCTGATGTTTTGTTGGTCTCCCTTAATGTACAGGGGTTGAACTTGCCTGAGAAGAGATCGTCCCTTCTGCGTCTCCTCTGGAAGAAACGCGCGCATGTGGCGTTCATCCAGGAAACTCACTTTCGTTCGTCTTCCACTCCGAAGCTCTCGGACAGGCGCTTTCCACATGTCTACCATAGTTCTGATCCTGACACCAAAACGAAAGGTGTTTCCATTCTCATCTCCAATGATATCTCATGGGATCCGATTGACTCTCGCACTGATGGAGCAGGCAGGTACCTTTTCGTAAAGGGTAATTTAGCGGGTTCTAAGGTTACATTAGCATCTGTTTATGCCCCCAACAATGGTCAGGTGGGATTTTTGTCTAGAACCCTCAGGGCCTTGGAGGATTTCACGGAGGGTCTGCTAATTCTCGGTGGTGATTTTAACATTGTCCTGAATCCTCGCTTGGACTCCTCCAAGGGCCAGGTTTCCCTCCCTCTCTCCGCCATCTCCAGACTTAAGGAAATCTTATTTTCCCACCAACTTGCTGATACCTGGCGTATCCTTCATTCAACATCACTGGACTACACATTCTTTTCACATCCCCACAATTCCTACTCCAGACTGGACTATTTCTTCCTGAACCATGCTAGACTAGACCTCCTCTCTAAAGCAGAGATTGACCCTATTACATTCTCGGACCACGCCCTGGTCTCCATTTCCCTTTCCCTCCCAGCACACCAATCCAGAGCCTGGCATTGGCAGTTAAATGATTCGCTTCTCCAGGATCTCCAGGTCACTTCGGAAGTCCAGAGAGACCTGACTGAGTATTTCGCGACTAATATAACTCCCGAGAGCGACCCTCTTACCATATGGGAGGCCCATAAATGTTATATCAGAGGCACCTTTATTAAACTAGGGTCTCGTTTGAAGAAGGAAAGGGCAGCAAAGATATCTACTCTCCTAGCGCGAATACACGCGATTGAACAGCAGCACAAGGAGACACTGGACTTGCAGCTGGGAGCGGAACTTACCCAGCTGAGGGACCAGATTCGCTCTTTGTGCCTTTCAAAAGCCAAAGCGACCTTGATTAAGTGCCGTAGACATTTCTATGAACACGGTAACAAACCAGGCAGAACCCTAGCACGTGCGTTACAAAAGACAAGGCTGCGATCCTTTGTCCCCCAGGTATCTCTCCCCTCCGGTAGAAAGACCTCTCTCCCGAAGGAAATAGCAGAAGCATTTAGATCCTACTACCATACCCTGTACAACCTTGACGACTCTCATCAATCCGTTAGCCCTGAATCCAGACCCTCAGTGAGAACGTATCTTGAATCAGCGGGTTTGCCATCTATGCCTCCAGAAGCGGTTTCTGACTTGGAGACACCCATATCACTGTCTGAGTTACAGGCAGCTATTAAGGACTCTCAGACAGGAAAGGCCCCGGGTCCAGATGGACTTACGCTTTCCTACTATAAACAGTTTAAGGACATTTTGCCTGTCCATTTTATAGCTGCCTTTAACTCATTAGATGGGGCCCGCACGCTTCCAAATGACACCCTTAGGGCACATATCACAGTAGTCCCCAAGGAAGGGAAGGACCCCTTAAGTTGCCAGAGCTACCGTCCCATTTCCCTGATCAATGTGGATCTAAAATTGTTTTCCAAAATACTGGCCACTCGCCTGTTACCTCATTTACAGAAATTAATCCACTTAGACCAAACGGGTTTTTTACCTCTAAGAGAAGCCCGCGACAGTACCACGAGAGCAATTAACATGATCTACCGTGCCGTTACTTCCAAGACTCCAACTTTATTCCTATCTACCGATGCCGAGAAGGCGTTCGATAGGGTCAATTGGGAATTTATGTTCGAGACCCTACGCTGTGTGGGTATGGGGGACAAAATGATGGCTCGAATTACTAACCTCTACTCCAACCCCTCGGCGGTGGTCAAGGTGAATGGTCAGTTTTCCATGCCCCTGTCCATCCGTAATGGTACGAGACAGGGCTGCCCCCTATCCCCTCTAATATTCGTGATTTGTCTAGAGCCGCTTCTGTGTCACATAAGGGGGAACCCCGATATTTCAGGGCTACGGATTCATGAGACTTCGCACAAGGTTGCAGCTTATGCTGATGATCTTTTGTTCTTTCTTACCAACCCCAGAGTTACCCTTCCAAACCTTCTTCAGGAGCTTAAAATATATGCTCACTTCTCGAACTTTAAAATTAATTATCAAAAATCGGAGGCCCTAAACATAACCCTTCCCCCCTCCTTGGTTCAATCTATTTCAGAGAACTTTCCATTTAAATGGGCTCGTTCATCCTTGAAATACCTGGGGATTCTACTGACCCCCACACTTGCGGAGCTCTACCAGGTCAACTATCCACCCCTTCTTCGAACCATAAAAGCAGACTTGGACAGGTGGCATATTGGTACGTTCTCTTGGTTTGGAAGGATCTCTATTTTTAAAATGAATATCCTGCCAAAGATTCTATTTTTCTTCCAAACCCTACCGATTCACATCCCCAGACTCTTCTTCCACTCTCTCCTGAAAATGCCGACCCATTTTATATGGGCAGGCAAACCGTCCAGAATAGCCAGGTCAATACTTTTTCGTCCTAAGCTGGAGGGTGGTCTTGGGCTCCCTGATTTCCTTTCCTATCATAGGGCATCGCATCTTCTTAGGATAGTTGATTGGTGCCGACACCAGGCATATAAACAATGGGTCTCAGTTGAGCAGTCCTTCCTGTCTGCTCCATTGTCAGCCATTCCTTGGTTGTCCACCCAGGTCCCATTGGAGGCTCGCTTACACCCAACAATTGGCCCTTCCCTGAAAGCCTTAGCCAGCATTCAGAATCGCCCAGGTATTTCTCCATCCCCCTCTCCCATGTTCCCTATTTTCGGGAACCCTCAATTTCCCCCAGGGTTAGAGCGAGGTCCTTTCAAAGAGTTAATGAACTGCAACAAATTTAGAGCCCACCATTTGATTACCTCGGATCAATGGCTCACACCACAACAGATCTCGGAGTCTGTGGGTCTGCCTACCCTCAACCCCTGGCAATCTAGACAACTCACTCACTTTCTGTCTACACTTCCTCATGCGTCTACATACATTCGTGCTAAGACAGATTTTGAGGCCCTCTGTGAACAGTCTGGAGTGACTAGACGTACCCTTTCCCGCACATATAGTCTGCTAACATCCCCCCCGGACCAACCTCCCCCTAATTTTATCTCCCAATGGGAAACTGATTTAGCAATAACTCTTTCTTCAGAACAACGGTTGAGGTTATATACATGTATTCACAAATCTTCTATGGCCAGTAATGTCCAGGAGGCGGGTTTCAAACTTATGTCACGTTGGTACAGGGTCCCAACTAGGCTCAACTCCATCTTTCCATCTACCTCGCCCATGTGCTGGCGTTGTGGCTCTGAGAGGGGTACATTATTACATGTATTTTGGTCTTGTCCCCTTCTCTCAGCATTCTGGGATTCTGTGTGGGGGATTATATCGAAATTTACTACATACACCCTCCCGAGGGAACCGGCCTTTTTCCTGCTCCATCAGTGCGAGATTCCTCTGTCATCCTACAACAAATCTGTGGTAAGACATTTGGTGAACGCGGCGAGAGCTTGCATCCCGTGCCTATGGAGGCAGTCTTCCGCTCCCTCCGTAGCAATGTGGATCAGTAGAGTCCAGGAGATTATGAGAATGGAGGATCTCACTTCTTCTTTGAGACACACAGAGAAAAGATTCTCTAAAACTTGGAGTCACTGGTTGACCTTCTATAATTCGGGTGAATGTAAGTCGCTATTGTTACCTGTGTGAAAGTAGGGTTTGCGATTGCTGTCCCCCTTTCCTTTACCCTTCCTCCCCTTTCCCCTTCTTCCCTCCCCTGTTTCCCCATCTTCGTGTCTACAATTTGTTTGTATTTCATTTACATAATTTTGTTCCACAGTCGTTTGTGGTTTCTCCCGAGTAGGGATATAGAATTCTACGACCCATTGATTGACATTTACTTTACCTTTGCTGTGATACTGAGATTTATTCAACATCTTGTCTCGTTATTTGTCATGATTTGAGGTCATTTATTTTATTAATGCTATGATACTGAGATGTATTCAACATCAGTCTCATTGCTTATCATGCTTTGTTCCTTTGAAAATTTAAAATTAAAATAAAGAATTAAAAAAAAAAAAAAAAGAAAATCATACCCAAAGTGTACCAAAAAACTCTAAAAAGCGCTGTGCAGTGTTGCGCTACACAGAGGAAGAAAATCGCCGCATTGGAGTGTGGTTTTGTGGACTTTTTACATTCCTGCTTGCTGTCAGCGAATAGACAGCGTTTCTTGCTAAAGATGGCTGCTGGGCTTGCTGAATTTACTGCTGCGTCACCTTCATCCCGAAAAGGCAGGAAAAACTGGCGCCTTTCTGAGGAAAAAGCGGGAAGAAGGTCAAGGTCAGGCGCCACGGCTTATCTGGATATTTGCATGTCTGCCAGCATGGACACCGCCTTCCAAATACTGGAATACCTGGGGGGCGGCCTCTTAGTGCAGTGGGAGGAGCTGGCTACTCTAATTGACGCGACCCTATCGCTCTCCTCAGAAGGATCGAGCATGTTGGATAGTGAGCAGAGTGTTACTGCAGCGTCCGCACCTGAAATTGCAAAGATGACTGATATCGGTGTAGAGCCAGAAGAGGCTCCACCGGCCTACTCTCCGGGACCGGAGCAACCCGCCTGCCGCCCAAAGGAGAAAGAACCCGAGCCCTGCTATGGCTCGTGGAGGGACTTTTTCCAACCATCTTTCAAATGGTCCTCCCTGATGGCGGAGATCCGGGAGGCCGCTATAAAGCGGAATACAAAGACTAAAATCCTCTATGAAGAACTAACTAAGACAATACATGAGAAGCATACGCACACCCAACCCCGCCTGGAAAGGAGAAAGGGAGTGGTGCTGTCATTTGACAAATCCCGTGGCTACGGGTTTATCCAGGACTATCTAACTGGCAGAGACCTCTATGTGAATCGAAGGTCTGTCAAAAGAGACTACCTCCCTTCGTACCAGCACAGCCTCCGCGAGGGAGAGGAAGTGGAGTACACCCCTGCCGAGAGCCTACGAGGCCCTTATGCGACTGCTGTGACCCGTCCCAAGCGTGCATCTGAGGACTGGGAGGCAGAAGAAGGAGAAGACTACTCTGGCTGCGAGCGGGAACCTGAACGCTCTCCAGAGCCGGCCCATCACGCCTTTCAGGAGCGGAGCTCCTTCATTGGGCCTAATGTCTTCTGGCAGCCAACCGTGTTGGAGAAATGGGTGAGCCCCTATCCTTCCCCCGAGCTTCCTCGTCGGGAGAAGACCATATCAGAGCTGGAACAGTTAAAAGGACTTAGTGCTACCTTTGAAAACATCCGGAGGGGTCGGAGACCAGACGCATCGCCAGAACCTGCAGAGGCCGAGTCCGCACCATCGGTGACTGTACCTGCGCCGGCGGCGCCAGCAGATGACAGCGACTCCGACACAGAGAGCATCGGTGAGCAGATCGTCCGGCTGGAGGAGAAGTTGCGGGAGTTGCGCAAGAGGTACACCGCCAGGATCCAGACACCGCCAAGGAAGGATGAGGTAAGGGTGCCTGTCACCACCCGTAGACCGCCTTCTGTTGCCACCGCTCCGTCAGTGCCCCAGACCGGACCCGCGATTGCCGTAAACTGCTGCACCCAGAGCACCGGACCGCTTGCTGCGGCGGTGCCAAGCGCATTACACCCTGCAGTGATCATGCAAGGACCGGCACGGTCCACCAGAGGGTTCACCCCTAGGCCTAACGGGCCAATACCTATTAGGGGCCCCTTTACCCTACAGCTGCCCCCTGACACAGTTATGTGGGCACACCCTCCCGTAGAAGAATACTACAGACGATACCTGCCAGCGGAGCCAAGTGGATATGATATGTCACTGTAATCAGCCTGCTAGGCCTTTGATTTACTTCACTGCAGAAGTTTGATGTTAACCCTTCCAGGACAGGAGTCCTACGTTTCTGGTCCTTTGTTGCGGCTGCCAGTTTGTCCACGGCTCAGTGGTAGGTGTTGACAACTGAAATCACAAAGTCAGCAAGGCCACGTTTGTTTCCAGGATCTCCTGCCTGCTTTTGTTACCCCACGCCAAGTTGTGCCTGTTCCTTTAGTTGCACCTTTTACCCTTCACCCCCTTTTCAGGTTGATCAGGGGTATTACAGCACTTGTCTTTGCTGTCCTTTTATTGTGCAACTTCATACTAAGGAACCGTGCCCGGAGACAGACTCAAAAGTACCTGAGCCTCTGAGATTCTTATTCTTTTAAAAGTAATGTGCCCAGAGATGGACTCCACCGCATGAGAGCCTCTGTGATTAATAAGAAATAACCTGGGTACGGACTCATGTTTGTTCTTTGAGCCTCCAAGAACTTTTATACTGTTTTATCCATTTTGCTGTTCTATCATGGACTTATTTATTGTCATGGACTATCCTGGTTATAATGTTACGCTGTGCCAGGTCAGCGCCCCCGTTCCATTCATTATCCTGAGAGAAGAGAACGACGCCCCTTGTCACTACCCTTCACCTTTGCCAATTGGACCTGATGTAAATGTAAATGCAGATGAATTACATGTGTGTATGCCTGCATGTCTCTATTTTCTATTTCAGGTAGAGATTCCAGTTGGGCGACCCATGATGGAGTACGAGGTCGTACTCAGCTTAAAGCAGTGGGGTATGTAGTGTACGGGGACTGTAATGCCCGTCACTACCAAAGTGTCACTTGGTGTGCTGTCGTCCCTCCTTAGTTATGGGGAAGTTGTTATATGTCAGTTTTATAAAATGTCATGTAATGTATGTATTTTCCTGTTACTGAAACTTGCATGTACAGGCCTGCTAGGGGTGTCATTCCAGCTTCTAGTCAATAGAGGGAGCTAGGGAGCCCTAGTTTATATAAGGCCCAGTCAGGGTAGTGCAAGGCAGACGGAGTCTAGTGTCTGTAATCTACAGTTGGAGATTAGACAATGTCAGAGACAAGTCCAGGCCTGAAGCCTGCTGTCCAGGAGAAGATTCCCTCCTGAATTCCCATATGCAGAAACAGGAATATGTTAGCTCAAGAGCCTGAGGAAGTTTCCAGAAGCAGAGAGAGACAGAGGCAAGGATCAGGAAAGCAAGAGGTACTCAGAAAGACAGAGGAGGTACTGATTAAAGCTATAGCCAAGGATATAAAGCCAGAACTAGGTTAATGGTCCTTGGTGAAGATATGCTATATTCCAGGATCAGACAGAATTAGAGTGCAAGCTCCTGTGCTGCAAGTCCTGTGTTCAACACTCTGTAATCACCTTGCTGTAACTGAATTGCCTGCATCGACTGAATTGCAAAATCGACTGTATGCCAAGGAACTGCGATTCCAATATTGTCTCTGCTTGAAAACTACTAAAGTTGGAGTTCTGTTTTAATACTACGTTTCCTCAATTTATTCCTGCATCCGCAAACGGCGTGCCACCGTTTACTTGGCACTGGCGTCACGAACTATTTCTACCTATACCTGCCCTTGCAGAGAGTCAGCTGTACCAGGTTAGTGTATATTGCACTACATCACCCAGAAACACCTACTACACACAACTTGAGTACGCTGCAGGAGGACTTTCAAAAATGTGCCTTTTCTAGTTACACTCCCGATGCTGACTGAAGACATTTTCTAAAATTCCACTTAAAGGGGAATTACACCTAAAAAGTAACTTCTGAAATATCATATTTGTAGGGGCAAAGCGAGGGGGAAGGGGCAAGTGGGGCACAATCCCTGGGCGCAGAGGGTTGAGGGCATGCCCAGACAGTTGATTTGGATGGTGAAGCAGGGAGATACCCGCTCCCTGCTTCACAGTTCAGCTGAGCTGCGGTGCTCCCCATTAGTCCACACATTGCGATGATGAGCTGTGTAATAGGAGCGTGCAGGCAAAGGAATCAGCCTTCTCCTACACAGACCAGCAGCGCGATGTGTGTGACCGCATTGTACTATGGCTGGTGAATGCCGGATGTGATCAGATCATTGGAGAAACGAGTATTCAGTGTTTTTTTTTTTTTTTACACTTTATTATTGGAGCTGGATCGGGCACAACTAAAAGGGGCAAAATGTGGGCTTTACTAATGTGAGGGGGCACAATGTGGACATTAATACTGTGATGGGGCACAATGTGGGCATACCTATTGTGTAGGGGCACAATGTGGCATTAGTACTGTGTGGCAGTGATGGCCAGTTCGCATTGTTCGCCCGCAAACACATGCGGACTGCCATCTTAACTCACAAGTCCGGCGAGGCACAGGTAAGCCCTTACCTGTGTCTGCGCCGCGCCACATTTGTTTCAGACCGGCTCGCGGCGCAGGCACAGGTAAGGGCTTACCTGTGCCTCGCCAGACTTGTAAGTTAAGATGGCAGCCCGCATGTGTTCGCGGGCGAACAATGCGAACTGGCCATCACTGCTGGATGGTAGCGCTAAGGGAAAAGCAATGCCCTAGATTACCCCGTTATACCATTGGGATGGCTAGGTCTTACAGGGCAGCACAGCACCCCCCACTAGGGATTTAACAAGGTCAGTTACCATCCCCTGTTTATGTGTTTATTCTTTTTGCTTTATCACCACAGCGACCTTGTGTCGGATCCAGCGGACATCAAGCCCACATGCCTTAAAGTTAATTAATGTGTCGAGGCTAGAGTCTCGGCCCCCGTCACACCCTTGTCACTCCTAAATAGTAGAAAAAGGGGGCTTGTGTCTTTTTTACATTTGTTTTATGTGTAAGAATATTATTAAAGTTACATTTTAAGCTATTTACCCATAAACCGAAGGATGGGATTGGGTGAGTATAGTTATGCATTGGGCGGATTTAGAGGAGTGGCTTAGTATTACAAAATTTGCTGATAATGTCCCTCTTTCTGATTTACTAAAGGTGGGAGGTAAGTGTGTGTGTGTCTAAATCTTTGTCCTGGGTGCAGGAAAGCTTAGGTACACTTCTGATATCGGATCTCATAATATTGTTTGAATGACAGAAGTTGTCAAGCTAATTTTTGTTCTTATTTTAATAGAAGCCAGGACGGAATGGCTGTAAATACATATAGTACTTGATGGATATATGTCCTTGTTATAACTACTGTATGTAACTATGTAACATAACATCATTCACTCTCCAGAAATCAAAATTCTGTGATTCCCCAGAACCCGAAATATTATGATTTATATTTTGGTGGCTCTGTATAATGGATGATTCTATTGATCAGAGACCTCTTTCACTGGAAATCTGATGCAGTCCTAGGGAATATGTTGGGAGTCCATACTCTCAGACTCCTAACCCTAAAATAAGTATTTGGTTAACATTGGTATAACATTTGGCGCACTCTACCATTATCCTAAAGTGTAGAAGAAAGATTGGCAGTGTGATTTCAAGTTCCGACAGTGTGATTTTTCTGCTGCAGTATCATTTTTACATACCGTATTGATCCACAAGCAATGAATTAGAAGCATATGACACACACCATGTAATATATGATCAAGGCTTAAAGTGGTTTCTCAACTTAATAAACATATTTAAAAACAGCTTACAATGGTATAAAATAAGAAATACTCACCTTACCAATCTCCTGCTGCTCTTGTAAACAGAAAAAGCATTGGTACGGGATCAGAAAAGCATTGGTATGGGAGAGGTTGGGGATTAATAAGGTACGGGTTTGGCTTTGGGCTACCTCTAAGGCTCAGTTCAGACCTGAGCGTTTTACAGCGCGTTCCTACGCGCTGTAAAACGCTCAACAAGGAGAAACCAATGCTTCCCTATGGGAATGGTTCTCACCTGGGCGTTTTACAGCGCGTACGATCGCGCTGTAAAACGCCCGACGCTCAAACAAGTACAGGAGCGGTTTTTTGGGCGCTTGTTGCGCGTTCCCGTACATAGACTTTCGGGAACGCGCGACACTGTGTGTACGCTTGTCTCTGTATGCGCGATTGTAAACGCCCGTACAATCACGCATACAGAGCGCTCCTTTCAGAACGCTCAGGTCTGAACTGAGCCTAAGGGAATTATCTAAGGAACCCCTTCAAAGAGGTTGTGCCACAAATAAATATTCTACATTTTTCAAACCAGCACCTGGATCTGAATAAATTTGTAAATGCAGGTCATAAAAAATGTAGTATAGCCAAGGAGCTATTCAATATAATGTATCTGTATAGTGCCACCTACTGTTTGTTATTTTTTTTTAATTTCTTGTCCACCTCTCTGAAGTGGTCGCACTTGCACAGTTTAAAGCTTCATTCGTCACCAGCGATATCTTATTTCATAAGCTGTGGCAGTTACAGGGAAAGAGCTACAGCAGAAAGGACATGTCACTGAGAAAGGACGCCCTGCCCCCCGAGCCGCTAGCTTGAAATAAATTTAGCCGAGCTATTGGAGCAATGAATGGGAAAATATTTGGTTGCATATGAAATACCGGGCTGGTTCTAGCTTTGTTAGAGATTGCAATGTAGTGTCTGATGTTTCATTTTAATTTTTACATCAATTATGGTATAACCCCTTTAGCTCCTGTACAAGGGTCTGCGGAACTACTAGGCTGCTACCTCTTGGAGCAGTCTCTGTTCAAGTGATTGCTGACCAACAGGAGTGAGGAGACACCAGTGCAGAGCACGAAGGGATCAGACAAAACCGGAGTCAGGGACAGGGCAAGGTCAGGGAAGGCAGGGTTCATGTAAACTGATAAACAGTCCGAGTTCAGAATGGGCAGCTCAGGGTCAGTCCAGAGATCAGGCAGAGGTCAGGTGGCAAAGTGTCAAATCCAGAAATCAGGGCATAGTTGGTACATGGGCTTATGAACGAGAAACAGTGCACCTTTGCAGGAAATTAGAGAACTGTACCTTTCCACAGAGGAAGGTGTGTAAAGTACCCCAAGGTAGCCAGCCATTGTCTTGGAATGATTAGGGTGTGTACTGACCCTTTAAGAGCCAGAGGGATTGTGTGTGCACATCTTACGGGGCCTGGCCTGCTAGGTTGGAGGAGAGCACAGGAAGATCTGAGCTACTGGAGCACAGGAGTGAAAGAGAAGGTCGTGCCCATTGGGAGGAGTGGAGCAGAGGTGGGCCTGGACTGTCGCCATAACAATGAATATTACTCCTTTTTGTTTATACTATTATAAGCCGTTTGTACAATTGCAAAATTAGCTCACCAAAATATTATATTTGGCTGGTTTATGCCGAGTGCTCTACTGCCCCTTGTACCTAAGGGGTTAAGTGGTTTAAAGAAAATGTGAAGCAAATATAGGCTCTTTAGACATAAACCACACCCTATGAGACAGGGTATTATATCTTCTAGAAAATAGCAACACATACTAAAAACAATAAAAATCAAATAAATGTGAATTATAAAAAATAGCACATTAAAATCCAAGTGGTATTAGGCTACTTTCACACTCGCGTTTGGTGCGGATCCGTCTTGTATCTGCACAGACGGATCCGCACCAATAACGCAAATGCTTGTATCCTTTAATAACGGATCCGTTTGCATTATTCATTCAAAGAAATGTCAAAAAGGATCCGTCTTGACTTACATTAAGGCCCCTTTCACAAGGGCGAGTTTTCTGCGCGGGTGCAATGCGTGAGGTGAACGCATTGCACCCGCACTGAATCCGGACCCATTCATTTCTATGGGGCTGTGCACATGAGCGGTGATTTTCACGCGTTGCGTGAAAATCGCAGCATGCTCTATATTGTGTGTTTTTCACGTAACGCAGGCCCCATAGAAGTGAATGGGGCTGCGTGAAAATCGCAAGCAAGTGCGGATGCGGTGTGATTTTCACGCATGGTTGCTAGGATGAAAGTCTATTCACTGTATTATTTTCCCTTATAACATGGTTATAAGGGAAAATAATAGCATTCTTTAATACAGAATGCATAGTAAAAGGTCAATTGAGGGTTAAAAAAAAAAAAAAATTAACTCACCTCCTCCAATTGATCGCGTGATGGACCATGTGATGAGCTCAGTGACGTCACCACAGGTCCTGAAGAAAGAACAGGAGACCGGCAGCTACGTGATCAATTGGAGGAGGTGAGTTAATATATATATATTTTTAACCCTCAATTAACCTTCTACTATGCATTCTGTATTAAAGAATGCTATTATTTTCCCTTATAACCATGTTATAAGGGAAAATAATAAAATTTACAGAATACTGAACCCAAACCGGAACTTCTGTGAAGAAGTCTGGGTACCAAACAAGCCGATTTTTCTCACGGGCGTGCAAAAAGCATTAAAACGCTTTGCACTTGTGGGGAAAAATCCCGTATCTTTTCCCGCAACGCCCGTGTGAAACCAGCCTAATAGTCAATGGGGGACGTTTTCAATTGCACCATATTGTGTCAGTGAAAAACGGGTCCGTCCCCATTGACTTACATTGTAAGTCTAGACGGATCCGTTTGGCTCCGCATCGTCAGACGGTCTAAAAAACGCAACGGAGACCAAACGCAGCCAAATTGATGCATTCTGAACGGATCCTTATCCAATTAGAATGCATTGGGGCTGAACTGACCGGTTTTGGGCCGCTTGTGAGAGCCCTGAAACGGATCTCACAAACGGACCCAGAAGCGCCAGTGTGAAAGTAGCCTTATTTTCAGCAAATTTTAAACAAACTAGCACTGCTAAATATAGATAGAGATTGTGAGTCCTCTGCATTAGATGCCCAAACGGTGATCCCGACTCCCTTTAACAGATCCATGAATAACTGATACCAATATTAGTGGGGTATTATAGATGGAGTAAATCAGCGAATATAGATATATTCAGAGGTCTGCTTAAAACTGATGATTCAAATGATGAAATGTTCCTATCCATGTTACTCAGTTATGAAGTGATAAGGCTACTTTCACACTAGCGTTCGGAGCGGATCCGTCTGATGTTTCATCAGACGGATCCGCTCCGATAATGCAGACGTTCGCATCCGTTCAGAACGGATCCGTCTGCATTAAAACGTAGAAAATTTTCTAAGTATGAAAGTAGCCTGAGCGGATCCGTTCAGACTTTACATTGAAAGTCAATGGGGGACGGATCCGCTTGAAGATTGAGCCATATGGTGTCATCTTCAAGCGGATCCGTCCCCATTGACTTACATTGTAAGTCTGGACGGATCCGCTCGCCTCCGCACGGCCAGGCGGACACCCGAACGCTGCAAGCAGCGTTCAGGTGTCCGCTCACTGAGAGGAGCGGAGGCTGAGCGCTGGCAGGCGGATGCATTCTCAGTGGATCCGCCTCCATTGAGAATGCATTGCGGCCAGACGGCTGCGTTCAGGACCGCTCGTGAGCCCCTTCAAACGGAGCGCACGAGCGGACACCCGAACGCATGTGTGAAAGTAGCCTAAATGTATCACAATTGACAGTTTTCTCTACTCGATGATGCAGGTCTGTGGCGTCTCTCGATTGTCGCTTCGTGCTGTGGAACAGATGGCGAGCCCAGTAACCAGCCTGTGCTGTGCTGACACTCAGATCTCAGCGGTGCTGGCTTCCACTTCAAGTGCTTTGGGTATGGTGCTTGCTGGGTGATTTAGTTCCACAAGTCAACTCGCTGGATAAGTGTCTCTTTCAGTATTCTGCACTGTGAGTTGATGGAGGATAAAGATGCATACAGTCCAGTAATATATACATATTTATTCTCCGTCTCATAACATAGGGTGCGGGTCATGCCTAGAGAGCCTCTATTTGCTTCACATTTTGTAAAAATAATTAATGGGGTTGGAAAACCCCTTTAACAATAAGCCACTTTCACACGAGCATATTGAAATCTGTCCATATTCTGCCTCTGGATTGGGGCTCATGCACACAAATGTATTTTCTTTCTGGGTCTGTTCTGTTTTTTTTGTGTGGACCGTATGGGGAACCATTCATTTCAATGGGTCCGCAAAAAAAATGGAAGCTACTATGTGTGCATTCTGTTTCCGTATGTCTGTTCTGCAAAATATATAATAATATTTATATAATATAATATGTCCTATTATTGTCCGCATTACGGACAAGGATAGTACTGTTCCATTAGGGGCGAGCTTTTCCATTCCGCAAAATACGTAATGCACACGGACATCATCTGTATTTTTTGCGGATCCGTGTTTTGCGGTTTGCAAAATACATATGGTCGTGTGCATGAGCCCTTACGCACAGATTCCAGATGATATACCTTCAGTATTGTCATCAGTATTTCATCTGGATTTTCCTTTCTTCCTGCATTTTTTATGCACTCCTATAGACTATAATGTGCGTATTTTGAAGCAAATACGCAGAAAACTTGGACATGCTGCAGATTTCAAATACTGAAGGAAATTATACACTCATGTGAATAGCTCTATTCATTAACATTAGCAGCAGATTCTGGTACATATACAGATTGCAAATACGCTCGTGTGAAAGCGGCCAATAGGTACTAACCAAAAGAGAAAAATATTGCATATCAATTAAAATCATCTGAAGTCCTTATTCATTGAAGCCAGCCATCTCAGCTTCATCCAAGGCAAAATTCGGAAGCAAGAAAAACTTGAGTTGGTTGCATTTACTATGAAAAGGAAAAAATAGTAACTTATTTCATCAGATGGCATTGTATGACAGCGGTATTCTCCCATATGACCCATAGGAAATTAGACTCTTACCAAATGACCCCATAGATTTCTATGGGGGTTGGTTGTTGGATCTGTAATACGGCTGTGTTCAATAATAAAGTTAACTAATAATATCAATTCAATAGCACACTGAATGTCCATCAAATGTAAGAAACGAAATGCTTCCTAGTTTAGCAAATTTTTATACCGCCCATCCTTTGGAAGTTTGAAAAATTTAAAATTTTATTCACATAGCTGAAATACAAATACCATACACCATGGCTAATGATTTATTGCATAGATTAGTCGACTAAAATATCATCATGGAAACTTGCCAGAGAGATAAATGTTTAAGTCCAGCTGGGAAACGCTTATGAGGAAAAGGAATGTTGAAAATGGCAATGTGGGCAAATGAAAAAAGACAAATGTTATTAAATATGGCACAAAATACAGAGATTAAATGACTGTTTATTTTACTTTTCATTTCATTAATACGTAAAGTACGGCTGTATTCCTGGAATATTCTGAATACCTTGACAAACAAGCAGTTCCACGCATCCTAATAATAACACATAAACCATTTCAGAAATGTTTTACTTTATTTGAAATCTAATCTTGAAAGGAATTCAGCCTGATGCAATGAGTTCAGCTTCCAGGTCTGGCTTTTGGACAGTGTGTCTGGTTATTTGACCTTTTACCGTCTTGCACAAAATAAATAAAAATAAAACTGAAATGGCATCGATGCAAGATTGTACTAGTGATTAGTGGAGGACGAACATTGGCCGGGGCGATTCTCGAACGCGATTGCGCAAACGTGATCAAATGTTTGCGAACCGCAAGTTTGCGGCGGGCCCCAATAACTTTAATGGCAGGCGAACCTGAAAAACTTTCAGGTCATATTTGCAGCCACCAAATACTTACTAGAAGTGCACAAATCGTCCCACAGTGACATACCTGAGGGGTATCAATGGCGAAAATTCCCCCAAAAATGTGTATTTTAATCAGGGGCCATTTTTATGCATCTTAAAGGGAAACTGTTGAAAATTTGCCCAGCTGAAGCCTAGAAATTTTTTATTTTAGACCACGGGAGTAGAGGCCCCAAACATTAGGCATTCACCGGACAGAAAACATCAAGTGATTATGTGGCTGGAGGTATATTAGACGGTCAATGGATATCAATTTTACTGCATGCCAGTGGAGTACAGGCCCCAAACATTATTCATTCACCGTACAGAAAAGAACAATTGATAATGTGGCTGGAAGTACATTAGGCGTTCACCGTATAACAATTTTACTGTTGGCCAGTTAGATTACAGGCCCCAAAAATTATGCATTCACCGTACAGAAAAGATCAAGTGATTATGTGGCTGGAGGTATTCAAGGCGGTCAATGGATACCGTGAGCTAGGCGAGTGTGCTTATTGGTCACGATCCCCGCTGCTGCGCTGAACGTCAAGCCTGCACACCCAGTAGTCCAGGGGTTCCTCGCTTCTCAGAGCATCCACATCGGCCGTTAACACGATGTAGTCGGACACCTGTCAGTCTAGGGGTTTCCTGAGGCTGGATCCGGAGGGCGGCTCTCGATGGGTTGGCTGCAAGAATGATCTCCTATCCGAAGTGACCAACACGTCTTCAAACCGCCCTCTTCTTGCATGCGCTGTACAATTGGTACCCGCACCTGTTTTGCTGTGGGTGGAAATTCCTCTGCCAGCACCCGCAACAGCAGAAAGCAGCATCTCTCGAAGCAAGGCCTGGAAATGCATTCTGACAGCCCTCTGTGATGCTGGTAACATGTCTGCCATTTTGTGTTTGTACCGGGGGTCTAAATATGTTGCTACCCAGTACTGGTCCTTGCCCTCTATGCTTTTTATACAGGGGTCCCTCTTCAAACACTGGAGCATGAAAGCCCCCATTTGCACTAAATTGGAAGCGGTGGAGCAGCCTGGCTCCTGCTCATCACCCAGGAGAATGTCGTCCTCGGTCTCCTCCCCCCATCCACGGACAACACCAGGGATCCCAGAAAAGTTTAAAGACTGCTCTTCTTGCTCCTTCTCCTCCCCCCAGCCACCAGCCTCCTCTGACTCCTCTTCAGAACCCTGCTGACTTGTCTCAGATGGAGCAGCGCCCCCTGGAAATTCATTCAGCATTGTGACTTCCTCATCTACCTGCTCCTCAATGGCTTGATCAATGACATGACTCAATGCACGCTCCAGAAAGAAGGCGTAAGGTACGATGTCACTGATGGCGCCCTGGTTGCGACTGACCAGTTTGGTGATTTCATCAAATGGCCGCAGAAGTCTGCATGCGTCGCACATGAGCAGCCACTGGTGCGGTGAAAAAAAAACAAGCTCCCCAGAACATGCCCTGCCACAGAGTTCGTACAGGTAGTCAGCACGTTTCTGCTGGAGCAGCCTATCAAGCATTTACAAGGTGGTGTTGCCGCTGAACGTCAGCAAGGCGAGCCATGGCCTTGTAAGATCTTCTAAAATGACCAGAGATTTTCCTGGCCTGCCGCAAGACATCCTGGACCCCGGGGTGTTTGGCAACAAATCACTGCACGACTAAGTTCAGGACGTGTGCCATGTACGGCACGTGTGTCACTTTGCCCTGTTTCAGTGCGCTCAGCAGATTGGCACCGTTGTTGCACACCACTTTACCAACTGTCAAATTGAGCAGGGTTAGCCACTGATCGGCCTGTGACCGCAGAGCTGAAAAGCGTGCAGGACCGGTGTGGCTCTTGGCTTTCAGGCACAACAGCCGCAGCACAGCATGGCAACGTCAAATAGGTTCTGGGGAGCTGGGGGGTTGCAGCAGAAGAGGCGGTAGCAGTGTAAAAGGAGGAGTCAGCCAAGGAGGAGACGTAGGATGGAGAAGGAGAAGAAGAGGCAGGCCTGCATGCAATCTGTGGTGGTGGGTGCCACGGGTTGCATGCTTGACAGCTGTCAGAAGGCTCACCCAGTGGGCAGTATAAGTTACCTTCCCTGCCCGTGTTTGCTAGACCACGTGTCTGTGGTCAGATGTATCTTGACACCAACACTGTGTGCCAGAGATACATTCACTTGCCGCTGAACATGGCCATATAGCTCTGCGATGACTTTCTAGGAGAAATATTTCCTTCCGGGGACCTTCCATTGCGGTGTGCCAATGGCCACAAATTTTCTAAAGGCCTCCGAGTCCACCAGTTTATATGGCAGTAGTTGGTGAGCTAGCAGTTCCAACAAGCTGGCGGTTATCTGTTGGGCAAGAGGGTTATCCTGCATCATCAACTTTTGCCGTTTGAAAGTTTGGGCCACGGAAGCATGCCTTTTGCCAGATGAACGCAACGACGGCACGGTGGAAGGTGGAGTGGAGGACAAATGGGAGGAGAGACGAGAAGGAGAAGAGGCAGGAAGTGGAGCGCCGAGAGTGTAGTTTTGTGGACTCTGACGGTGTTGCTCCCACTGGGCTCGGTGATGGGAGGCCAAGAGTCTTCTTAAGGTGGTCATCCCTAGGTGAGTGTTGGGCTTACCGCGACTTATGCGTTGACAGCACAGGCTGCAGATGGCAATACTATTGTCAGCAGCTGACACGTTAAAAAAAGCCCACACTGCGGAGCCATGTGTCGGCGTCCTGGGAGTGCCAGATGTGACCGTGCATGGTGGATGGCTCACTTTAGATACATTTGCAGTCTGCTTTTTGCCTCCTGTGCACTGCAAGTTTTGCCTGCTTCTCCTACTTCTACTCCCTATTTGCTGCTCTGTCTCTCCCTCTGATCTCCCCTCCTCTTCTTCTCTTGTGGGCACCCACGTGACATCCATTGACACGTCATCTCGTCACCTGCACCACCACTGGCATTAGAGATCTCTGAGTAGGCAGCAACAGCGAGGACCACCCTCCTTGGGCGGATCTGGGTACTGTCATCAGACCGCTGCGCATCGGTAAGGTCTGGGAATGGATGGGAAAATAATTTCACTGACTCAAGGGGCTTTGATGGTGGTGGTGTCTTTGGGGGTGCACACAGCAGAGAGTGAGGATACAGAGGATGAGGAGGGTGCAGAAGCGGAAGGCTGAGTGAGCCACTCAACCAACTCTGGTGCGTCCTTTGACGTAATCGCACGCACCTTCTCCAACTTCCTACTTTGGCTCCGGCCTGGTGCACCTGCCCGACCCCTACCACGACTTCGGAATGGCCTGCCCCTTCCTCTGCCTGTCATTTTCATAATGACCCTGTGACAAAGTCCCTATAGAAGAGCAGTATTTGTGGAAGCAGGTATATCGCAGGCCTCAATCAATATTTTGTGGAAGCCGGTATATCAATCCCCTCTATTAGTATTTTGTGGAAACCGGTATATAGAACCCAATAATGAGTATTTGCTGGAAGCCGGTAAATCAAACCCCTTAATCAATATTTATCGGAAGCTGGTGTATCGCAGGTCTCAATCAATATTTGGTGGAAGCTGTTATATCAATTCCCTCTATCAGTATTTTGTGTAAACAGGTATATAGAATAACATAACAAAAACAAAGACAGGTGCACTCTGCGGTCTTACTAACCCTCGTACTGGTGTAAAATTGAGAATTAGCCAACATATCCTGCTTGGAGGACATGTCTGAGCCCGAGCACCGCGCCAAGGTTTCTCAAGTAGCTCGGGAACCTAACACTAAACCTACCTGGGCTGTATGGGCAATACCAGGAGCCAACTGTGCCGTATTGCCCAAACAGCCCAGGTAGGTTTAGCGTTAGGTTCCCGAGCTACTTGAGAAACCTTGGCGCGGTGCTCGGGCTCAGGCATGTCCTCCAAGCAGGATATGTTGGCTAATTCTCAATTTTACACCAGTACGAGGGTTAGTAAGACCGCAGAGTGCATCTGTCTTTGTTTTTATGTTATTTTGACTGCTTATCACATCCACACAATTGCTATCCTGTGTAGGATGTCCATTGTGGTACTTGTGGTCCGCTGCAGGCATCCTCCATTGTATGCATTTTTGCTGGGGATTGCCATTAGCAACGGGCCACAAGTGCAGGATCTGCCCCCCGGTAAAGATGCACCACTGCATATGGGGTTGAGCACTTCTTGCTTTTTAATACCACGCCAATTTGTAGTTTGTAAACGGGTATATAGAACCTAATAATGAGTATTTGCTGGATGCTGGTAAATCAAACCCCTTAATCAATATTTGGTGGAAGTCGGTATATCAATACCCTGTATCAGTATTTTGTGGAAACAGGTATATAGAACCCAATAACGGGTGAACATATGGCAATATTCGCGCCCGCCATATTCTTTTACATTGTGAAGAACTTTGACCCATGACAAATCCATCAGGTGGTACAGGACTGACAATTGAGACGTTTCAGCACATGGACATACCCCTTATAAATAAACCTGATCTGGGCGCCATTTTACATTCAGTCTTTTGCCAGTGTAGGGAGAGGTGGCTGTGTGGAGCAGGGACAGACTGTTAGGGACACAAAACTCTAGCTAATAGGGCCACAAAAGTCCTTTAAAGGACTGGTATAGGTGTGCTATCAATAGGTGTGACATACTGAGGGGTGTGACATACTTATAATATACTTTCTAACATAGAAAGTATATTACAGTGCAATTGTATTGTGCAACAGTTGTGTGCAGTTCTGCTGCAATACTGCAGCCACACAGAGTGCCAAACGCTATTGGAACAAATAATTTCTACTGGTGTGATTTACCAGTTGACCCCCCAAAAAACTGATTGAGGCAGAGGTGTTATATACCAATAATATACTTTCTATATAGTGCATTTAGGTAGTGAAGCATTTGTTTGTGTTTTTGCTGCGTTACCGCATCTACAGAGTGAAAAACACTATTTGAAGAAATAATTTCTACTGGTGTGAAATACCAGTTGCCCCCCAAAAAATCTGATTGAAGCAGGGGTGTAACGGTCGCTACACACACACACACACACACACACACAGGGGGAAGGGAAGTGACCACTGCGCTCCACCCTTACCCCTGGCCCTGCCTACTTGCCTCGCGAGTCCTAATGACAGGGGACAACTGGACGGCAATCCCTAACTTGGAGTAAGTGCAGGGATGACAGACAGACAAACAACAGGACGTGAACGGACCGAGTCAATACCAGGAAAGCTGCAAAGTACAAATGGAGCAAGCAGAGAATTGTCAGGAGAAGCCGGGGTCATAAATACCAGGAGAGCAGAGAAGTACAAGAGGAATCCTAAGAGAGTAGTCAGGTGGGAGCCGAGGTCACAATACCAGGACGGAAGTGCAGTACAGGTGGAGCAGGCAAAAGGATGGTCAGGGAACAGGATCAGGTAAGTATTCAGCAGTCCAACAAATAGCCAGGAACCTAGAAATTAACAGGCAACCTGTAGCCAGCAGGCTGCCTGTATTTATAGTGGGGAGTGAGGGTCATGTGACGTGGCCAGCGTCACATGACCGACAGACCAACCAGTCGAGCACCGAGTGATCAGCTCGGCGCTCAAGGCAGACTAGGAGCAGGGAGCCACCCAGCTAGTAAAGCCGCCCTGGGAATGAGGTCAAGCACAAAACCTCATTCCAAAAGCTAAGCAACAGTTCTGCGGGCAATGAAGGGCCGAGTGCACCTTCGGAACCCCGAGACAGTACCCCCCCTTTTACGAGGGGCCACCGGACCCAAGACTTCAGGCGATGGCTTTTCAGGGTGTTCTAAAGGAAATTTACGAACAAGTCTAGGAGCATGAACCTCCCTGCCAGGTACCCAAGATCTCTCTTCAGGTCCATACCCCTTCCAGTGAATCAGGTACTGCAAGGAATTACGCACCTTCCTGACATCCACTATTTTAGACACCACATACTCGACAGCATCATTAACAAGAACCGGCGGAGGCGAGGCTTTTGATGGTACTATCGGTTCAAAATATTTTTTAAGCAGAGATTTATGGAAATTTTTTAGAAGTTACCTTGAGAGATAGATTCTTGGAGGACAACCATACTTTATCCCCAACCTGAAAGTTTACCCCCCTTGAACGTCTCCTATCGGCCTTGAGTTTTTGAGAACATTAAGCCTTTTCTAGGTTCGATTGAACCCGGGCCCAAACTGTGCACAGTTCGGAGGAGAGTTTATCCGCTTCAGGGTTAGAGGAGGAGACGGACGACCCAGAATGAAAACGGGGATGAAAACCATGGTTACAAAAGAAAGGGGAGACCCCAGCAGAAGAATTGACACGGTTATTCAAAGCAAATTCAGCCAACGGAAGGAATTTGACCCATAATTGCTGGTCATCAGCAACATACAACCTCAAGAATTGTTCCACAGACTGATTAAGGCGTTCAGTCTGCCCATTACTCTGAGGATGGTACAGTAGGCGGAAGAAAAAGACAATGAAATTTTACATCTTTGACAGAAGGCCCTCCAGAATTTGGACACAAACTGCACACCCCTGTCAGAAACAATATTTTCCGGGATGCCATGTAAACGAACAATCTCTCTCACAAAAATAGATGCCAGGGTTTTAGCATTCGGAAGTTTAGACAGGGGAATGAAATGAACCATCTTGCTAAACCTATCGACCACTACCCAAACCACAGTCTTACCCTCCACCAGCGGTAGGTCAGTTATAAAGTCCATCGAGATATGGGACCAGGGTCTACTGGGAATGGGTAGGGGTCGTAGGTTACCAGCAGGGCGAGTCCTAGGTGTCTTGGACCTGGCACAAACCTCACAGGCTGACACGTAGGACTTGACATCCCTAGTTAGAGTGGGCCACCAATAAGATCTAGAAACCAGATCCTTAGTGCCCTCAACACCCGGATGTCCACAAAAGGCAGAATCGTGACACTCACCCAACAGCTGGAGACGAAATTGTACGGGAACAAACAACTTATCTGTTGGGGTGGATACCGGTGCCAGATGTTGTTCAGACCTAATGCGAGCCGAGATATCCTGGGTAAGAGCTGCTAAGAAGATCTTTGCTGGTAGGATGGATTCAGGTGGTACCTCAGTAGGTTGAAAAGCCTGGAAGCTCCGAGATAATGCGTCCGCCTTCACATTTTTACTTCCCGGCCTGAACGTGATGGAAAAATCAAAACGAGTAAAAAACAGAGCCCATCTGGCTTGACGGGGATTCAACCTCTTAGCAGACTCGAGAAACATAAGGTTTTTATGGTCAGTGACAACAGTTACACAATGTCTTGCCCCCTCCAGGAAATGCCTCCACTCCTCAAATGCCCATTTAATGGCCAGCAGCTCCCTATTCCCTATGTCGTAGTTTTTCTCCGTGGGAGAGAATTTCCTGGAGAAGAAGGCACATGGTCTCAGATTAGTGAGGCTAGCAGGACCTTGTGAAAGGACTGCTCCTACGCCGTCCTCGGACGCATCCACCTCCACAATAAAAGGTTTCTCCTGATCAGGCTGGATCAGAATGGGAGCGCTACTAAATGCCTTTTTTAATTTTTCAAATGAATAAATTGCCTCAGTAGACCAATTCTCCAAATCCGCCCCTTTCTTAGTAAGGTCGGTCAACGGTTTAGCAATTACGGAAAAATTCATAATAAATTTACGATAGTAATTGGCGAAACCTAAGAACCGTTGTAAGGCCTTTAAGGATGAAGGTCTTACCCATTCCTTAATTGCTAGTACCTTACCAGGATCCATCTTGAAGGCGTGAGGTGTCAGAACATGCCCTAGAAACAGAATCTCCTGTACACCAAAGACTCATTTCTCTTGTTTAGCGGATAGCTGATTCTCCCTCAACACTTCTAATACTTGTTTAACATGAGACACATGGGATTCGAAGTCAGGAGAGAATATCAAAATGTCGTCAAGATAGACAATAACAAATTTACCTAAGTACTCCCTAAGAATGTCATTCATGAAGTTTTGGAACACAGCTGGGGCATTGCTGAGTCCAAAAGGCATCACTTGATATTCAAAGTGTCCTACCGGAGTATTGAACGCCGTCTTCTATTCGTCTCCCTCCTTGATTCGGATTAGATTGTATGCCCCTTTCAGGTCAATTTTGGAAAACCAGGTTGCCCCCAGAACCTGGTTAAATAAATCCGGAATCAATGGGAGGGAGTATCTATTCTGGACAGTGATTTTATTTAATCTCCGGTAATCGATACATGGCCTAAGACCACCATCTTTTTTCTTAACGAAGAAAAACCCCGCCCCCATAGGAGAGACAGAAGGTCTAATATGCCCTTTACCAAGGCTCTCCTTAATATAATCTTCCATGGCCTTGCGTTCGGGCATGGAAAGATTATAAATTCGTCCTTTAGGAAACTTGGCCCCCTCTACTAACTCTATGGTACAATCATAAGGTCTATGGGGGGGGGTAGAACCTCCGGGGTTGGTGATGAGAATACATCAGAATATTCTCTAACAACAGAGGGTAAAGTATCAGACTTTACTGAAACCCCAGCCTGTACCACGGACAAGCACGAGTCACACTTAGGCCCCCATCTCACCAACTCCCCATTGGACCAATCTATAGTGGGGTTATGTAGTCGGAGCCAAGGCAACCCTAGTGCCACCTCAGCAGGTAGGTTCTCCAGGACTAGAAGCGAACATCTCTCTGAGTGGCACACACCCACGGTTAGAGAAATCTCCGAGGTACATAAGCTCACCGTACCACCAATAAGAGGAGTAGCATCAATAGCCATGACATGGATAGGAGTTGGTAAGGCAAACATAGGAATACCCAATCTTACAGCATACTCAGAGTCAATAAAGCTAGCCGCTGAGCCAGAATCAATAAAGGCCTTACCCGGCCATTTATCTACTCCCAGAGAAATCGTAATGGGTACCGAAAGCTTACATTTAGAAAATTCAGGGTGTACCTGGTCTTTAGGTTGCCTTGTCTTAGGAGACTTGACAGAGAGGACCTTCTTAGGACACTGGTTGATCCAATGGTCAGGATCTCCACAGTAAAAGCATTCTCCACGTCTGCGGCGAAGATTCCCTCGGGTCATGCCAACCTGCATGGGTTCCTCGGTGGAGACCTCAGCATTGTCTCTGGGATAGGCCTCTGGCTGGACCACCATCTGGGAAGAGAACTGTTGTTCCTGTCGTCTCTCTCTAACCCGTCGGTCAAGTCGGACAACAAGGGTCATCATCTCCTCTAAGGTCTCTGGAAGTTGATAACTGACCAGAAGATCCTTTAATTTATCAGACAGACCTGACCTGAACTGACTCTTCAGGGCTGGTTCGTTCCATCCTGAGGGGACACACCACCTTCTGAATTGGGTGCAATAATCCTCCGCTGGTAAATTGCCCTGAACCAGTGCCTTTAGAGCCGTCTCGGCTACTAGAGCCCTGTCTGGTTCATCATAGAGGGTACCCAAGGCCTGAAAGAACCCCTCCACAGAATATAAACAACTGGTGTCAGCAGGTAAAGAGAACGCCCAGTCCTGGGGATCACCCTGTAATCGGGAAATGATAATGCCCACGCGTTGACTCTCGGGGCCAGAGGACACGGGGCGCAAACGGAAGTCAAGTTTGCAACTCTCCTTAAAAGAGAGAAACTTCCTCCGGTCTCCAGAAAAGGGTTCTGGGAGCTTAATCTGGGGCTCAAAATGCGGACTGGAGGCCTGAGGAGTGGAAGAACCTTGCCCTAACTCAAAAGAACTGAGTTTTTCCCCTAACTCCTGCACCCTCTGCGTCAGATTAGAGACATGGTCAGCCAGGGTCACCAGAGGATTCATAATACAGTGGTTATTGGGCCTGTTAATCTGTAACGGTCGCGTACACACACACACACAGGGGGAAGGGAAGTGACCACTGCGCTCCACCCTTACCCCTGGCCCTGCCTACTTGCCTCGCGAGTCCTAATGACAGGGGACAACTGGACGGCAATCCCTAACTTGGAGTAAGTGCAGGGATGACAGACAGACAAACAACAGGACGTGAACGGACCGAGTCAATACCAGGAAAGCTGCAAAGTACAAATGGAGCAAGCAGAGAATTGTCAGGAGAAGCTGGGGTCATAAATACCAGGAGAGCAGAGAAGTACAAGAGGAGTCCTAAGAGAGTAGTCAGGTGGGAGCCGAGGTCACAATACCAGGACGGAAGTGCAGTACAGGTGGAGCAGGCAAAAGGATGGTCAGGGAACAGGATCAGGTAAGTATTCAGCAGTCCAACAAATAGCCAGGAACCTAGAAATTAACAGGCAACCTGTAGCCAGCAGGCTGCCTGTATTTATAGTGGGGAGTGAGGGTCATGTGACGTGGCCAGCGTCACATGACCGACAGACCAACCAGTCGAGCACCGAGTGATCAGCTCGGCGCTCAAGGCAGACTAGGAGCAGGGAGCCACCCAGCTAGTAAAGCCGCCCTGGGAATGAGGTCAAACACAGAACCTCATTCCAAAAGCTAAGCAACAGTTCTGCGGGCAACAGGGCTGGGACAAGGCCATTTGGTGCCCAGGGCGAAGATGGCAAACTGCGCCCCCCCCCCCCCCCCCCATTTTTAAGAAAGAATCAATGTTGTTTCAAAACAAGAATATACTTAAAGCAATAGAACAAAGGACTGTGGGACTTTGAAAGTCACAGACACTATAAAGTTCCCCCCCATCATCATGTGCCAGTATAAAGTCCCCCCCATCATCATGTGCCAGTTTTGTAATAAGCCCCCCCAATGTGCCAGTAACACTATTGTAAAAAAAAACACTTATACTTACCTAAGTGTCAGCGATGCGATGCAGCCTCTTCCTGTGTCCCACGCTATAATGTAAGGCTCAGGCGGCACGATGACGTCATTGCACTGGCCTCTGATAGGCTGCCGGCCTAGTGCCTGCAGCCAGGGGCGTACATAAAAATCACTGGGCCCCATAGCAGGAATCTAAATTGGGCCCCCATTCCCCTTTTATAGCCCCTCCCTTTGTTCCATGAACTATTCTTGCTGCTGCGTTTTATAATTTATGCCATCAGGGCCGGAATGGGATTACAAAACAGCCCTGGCACACAAAAGAGGTATAATAGATGCAGATGTATATTATATACAGCAGTGTACAGTTATGTGAGGTACGCGGTATAATAGATGCAGTGTGTACAGGTATATAGTATATTCCCTAGTGTTCTGATATGTGAGGTACAGGGTATAATAGATGCAGTGTGTACAGGTATATAGTATATACAGCAGTGTACTGATATGTGAGGTACGGGGTATAATATATGCAGTGTATACAGTATATACAGTAGTGTAATATGTGAGGTACGAGGTATAATAGATGCAGTGTGTACAGGTATATAGTAAATACAGCAGTGTATTGACACCTCGTACCTCACATATCAGTACACTGCTGTATATACTATATATCTGTACACACTGCATCTATTATACCTCGTACCTCACATATATAGTATATACAGAAGTGTACTGATATCTGTACACACAGCATCTATTATACCTCATACCTCACATAGTGCACTGCGGTATATACTATATATCTGTACATATTGCATGTATAATACTGTGTAATATATGCAGTGTGTGTGCATGTATGTGTGTGTATATATATATATATATATATATATATATATATATACAGAGCAGTGTATTGATGTGACACATAGAAGGTATAATACTGTAGATGCAGTGTTTATAGAAATATGTGGTCAGTTATGCATTATAGTCACTGTGAGGTACATGAGGTAGTGGTAACTGTCTGAAGTAGTATACATGAGTGAGCAATGAGTAAAAACAGGGCATGGAGGGGGGGGGGGGGTAAATGATGAAAAGTGGAGGACCTCCTCTTACCTCTCCATTCCAGTCTGTATGGATCAATACAGAGCTGCTTGTGAACTTTTAATACTTGCTGTTAGGGGTTGAAGGACCTGTGATGATGTCATCACAGGTCCTGGCAGATGTACCTTTGAAACCTAGGAACTACACCATTTTTGGTGCAGTTCCTTTGCTAGATTCTGCAGGACCTGTTATGTTGAAGATGATGTCATCACAGGTCCTGGCAGATGCACTGTTCTAACCTGGGAACTACACTTTACACTGTGCAGTTCCCTTACAGGACCTGTGATGACATCATCAAAGGTCCTTTAGCTTTAGAAAGGTAAACAGGAGTAATTAGGGGGCGGGGCCTCTCCTCCACTTCGGTGCCTGCCTGCAGCCTATCAGAGGAAAGGGAAGGGACACGCCTCTCCCTCCCCTGCACCTCCGCTGGCACAGACAGTTTACAATGGAGATGAGCGCAATGGAAGCGCTCATCTCCCTGTGCCCGGCGGCGGCTGCTCACTTGGGGGGGGGGGGGTCATTTTAGTTGGGGGGGCACATGGGGGGGCACAGCATGATGTAGGGGGGGCCGTGGCCCCCTCTGGCCCCCCCCTGGCGACGCCACTGCTGCTGGCACTTCACCTGCGCCCCCCTCCTGTCCGCAAATGGTAGCGCCCAGGGCACCCGCTCCTTCGGCCCCTGCCTTGTACCGGCCCTGGCGGGCAATGGGGGACCGAGTGCACCTTCGGAACCCCGTGACAGGGGTGTGATATACCAATAATATACTTTCTATATAGTGCATTTGGGTAGTGCAACATTTGTTTGCGGTTTAGCTGCGTTACCTTAGCTACACAGAAGGACAAACGCCATTGGAACAAATAATTTCTACTAGTGTGATATATCAGTTGCCCCCGCAAAAAATTGATTGAAGCAGGGGTGTTATTTATGCTAAAATCATTTGCAGTTATTTCTTGTGAAAGAGCATAGGGCGGTATTTCAGTAATACACAAAACATTTTAATGCACTGCACGGTTGCATTTATTTCTGGTGAAAGATTATATTGGCTTATTTCATAAAAAAAAAAATATATACAAACGCACTGCTGGTGAAAGCGTATAGTGGCCTATTTCAGTCCAAGAAGAAATATATATTTTCAGTTCACTTTTGCAGTTATATCTGTTGAAAGCGTATAGGGACGTATTTCATCAAACAAAGAAAAATATATTCTCAGGTCACTTCTGCAGTTTTTTCTAGTGAAAGCGTATAGGGGCGTATTTCAGTACTACAAGAAAAATATATTCTCAGTTCACTATTGCAGTTATATCTGGTAAAGCCTTTACTGGCGTATTGCAGTATAAACAGAAATATACATTCGCCATTCGCTGGTGCACTTATATGTAGAAAAACCTATATTGACGTATATCAGTAGAAAAATAAATATACATTCGCCATTCACTGCTGCACTTATATCTTGAAAAAGATTTATTGATGTATATCAGTAGAGAAATTAAAATATATTCAGCTTTCACTGTTGCAGTTATATGAGGTAAAGCCTTTAGTGGCGTATTTCTGTACAAAAATCAAGATATATTCAGCGTTCAGCACTGCAGTTATATGAGGGAAAGTCCTTTTTGCTCTATGGACTGAATTACTTTGTGTTAAAATTTTGTATTTACGTTTCACACACTGCGCACTTAGGTGACGACATCCATAAGAGTGGCGCACCAATACAGGTGAATACACTATGCACTAACCCTGCACAAAAATGTGAATTAATTCGCACCAGCCCGCATCTATCTATGGTATTGCTTACTGTACACTACGGGGACTTTTCTGCAGTGCAGAAACCGCACGAGGTCCACGTCTCGCTCTTCCAGCGTGGACCTACTTCATCCGCTACGTCCAGTTCCCTTCAGAAAAAATCTTGTATTCTGCGTTAAGCGCTGCACTGATATGCGCTAAAATCTCCTTTGAAATATTTGGGTGGAAAAAAAACTTGTATTCGGCATTAAGCGCTGCACTGATACGCGCTAAAATCTCTTTTGAAATATTTGGGTGGCAAAAAATCTTGTATTTAGCATTAAGCGCTGCACTGATATGCGCTAAAATCTCTTGAAACATTTTGGTGGAAAACAAACTTGTATTCGGTGTTAATCGCTGCAATGATATGTGCTAAAATCTTTTTTGAAATCTTTTGGTGGAAAAAAAACTTGTATTCGGCATTAAGCGCTGCACTGATATGCTCTAAAATCTCTTTTGAAATATTTGGGTGGAAAAAATCTTGTATTCAGTGTTAAGCGCTGCACTGATATGCGCTAAAATCTCTTTTGAAATATTTGGGTGGAAAAAAAACTTGGATCCTGAGTTAAGCGCTGCACTTATATGTGGTAAAATCTTTAGTGAATTATTTTGGTGGAAATAAAATTTCTACCTCCTCCATTAACTTTCTCATTCTTCATTAACATCGGACACACTAAATTTACACCCACCCCACCTAGGAGCGAATAAAGGTAAATTATACTGCCTGCCTGTTAAAGGGAACTACAGCATGATACCACAATACATTTGATATGACATTTAGCAAGAGTTTAACCACCTCCGGACCGCCTAACGCAGGATCGCGTTCCGGAGGTGGCAGCCCTGCGCAGAGTCACGCATATATGCGTCATCTCGCGATGGCCGAGATTTCCTGTGAACGCGCGCACACAGGCGCGCGCGCTCACAGGAACGGAAGGTAAGAGAGTTGATCTCCAGCCTGCCAGCGGCGATCGTTCGCTGGCAGGCTGGAGATGTGTTTTTTTTAACCCCTAACAGGTATATTAGACGCTGTTTTGATAACAGCGTCTAATATACCTGCTACCTGGTCCTCTGGTGGTCCCCTTTGTTTGGATCGACCACCAGAGGACACAGGTAGCTCAGTAAAGTAGCACCACTACACTACACTACACCCCCCCCCCGTCACTTATTAACCCCTTATTAGCCCCTGATCACCCCATATAGACTCCCTGATCACCCCCCTGTCATTGATTACCCCCCTGTCATTGATCAACCCCCTGTAAAGCTCCATTCAGACGTCCGCATGATTTTTACGGATCCACTGATAGATGGATCGGATCCGCCAAACGCATCCGGACGTCTGAATGAAGCCTTACACGGGCGTGATCAATGACTGTGGTGATCACCCCATATAGACTCCCTGATCACCCCCCTGTCATTGATTACCCCCCTGTAAAGCTCCATTCAGATGTCCGCATGATTTTTACGGATGCACTGATAGATGGATCGGATCCGCAAAACGCATCCGGACGTCTGAATGAAGCCTTACAGGGGCATGATCAATGACTGTGGTGATCACCCCATATAGACTCCCTGATCACCCCCCTGTCATTGATTACCCCCCTGTAAAGCTCCATTCAGACGTCCGCATGATTTTTACGGATCCACTGATAGATGGATCGGATCCGCAAAACGCATCCGGACGTCTGAATGAAGCCTTACAGGGGCATGATCAATGACTGTGGTTATCACCCCATATAGACTCCCTGATCACCCCCCCTGTCATTGATTACCCCCCTGTAAAGCTCCATTCAGATGTCCGCATGATTTTTACGGATGCACTGATAGATGGATCGGATCCGCAAAACGCATCCGGACGTCTGAATGAAGCCTTACAGGGGCATGATCAATGACTGTGGTTATCACCCCATATAGACTCCCTGATCACCCCCCTGTCATTGATTACCCCCCTGTCATTGATTACCCCCCTGTAAAGCTCCATTCAGACGTCCGCATGATTTTTACGGATCCACTGATAGATGGATCGGATCCGCAAAACGCATCCGGACGTCTGAATGAAGCCTTACAGGGGCATGATCAATGACTGTGGTGATCACCCCATATAGACTCCCTGATCACCCCCCTGTCATTGATTACCCCCCTGTAAAGCTCCATTCAGATGTCCGCATGATTTTTACGGATGCACTGATAGATGGATCGGATCCGCAAAACGCATCCGGACGTCTGAATGAAGCCTTACAGGGGCATGATCAATGACTGTGGTTATCACCTCATATAGACTCCCTGATCACCCCCCTGTCATTGATTATCCCCCCTGTCATTGATTACCCCCCTGTAAAGCTCCATTCAGATGTCCGCATGATTTTTACGGATGCACTGATAGATGGATCGGATCCGCAAAACGCATACGGACATTTGAATGAAGCCTTACACGGGCGTGATCAATGACTGTGGTTATCACCCCATATAGACTCCCTGATCACCCCCCTGTCATTGATCACCCCCCCTGTCATTGATCACCCCCCCTGTCATTGATCACCCTCTGTAAGGCTCCATTCACACATTTTTTTGGCACAAGTTAGCGGAATTATTATTTTTTTTTCTTACAAAGTCTCATATTCCACTAACTTGTGTCAAAAAATAAAATCTCACATGAACTCACCATACCCCTCACGGAATCCAAATGCGTAAAAATTTTTAGACATTTATATTCCAGACTTCTTCTCACGCTTTAGGGCCCCTAGAATGCCAGGGCAGTATAAATACCCCACATGTGACCCCATTTCGGAAAGAAGACACCCCCAGGTATTCCGTGAGGGGCATATTGAGTCCATGAAAGATTGAAATTTTTGTCCCAAGTTAGCGGAACGGGAGACTTTGTGAGAAAAAAATTAAAAATATCAATTTCCGCTAACTTGTGCCAAAAAAAAAAAATTTCTATGAACTCGCCATGCCCCTCATTGAATACCTTGGGGTGTCTTCTTTCCAAAATGGGGTCACATGTGGGGTATTTATACTGCCCTGGCATTCTAGGGGCCCCAAAGCGTGAGAAGAAGTCTGGTATGCAAATGTCTAAAAATGCCCTCCTAAAAGGAATTTGGGCACCTTTGCGCATCTAGGCTGCAAAAAAGTGTCACACATCTGGTATCGCCGTACTCAGGAGAAGTTGGGGAATGTGTTTTGGGGTGTCATTTTACATATACCCATGCTGGGTGAGATAAATATCTTGGTCAAATGCCAACTTTGTATAAAAAAAATGGGAAAAGTTGTCTTTTGCCAAGATATTTCTCTCACCCAGCAAGGGTATATGTAAAATGACACCCCAAAACACATTCCCCAACTTCTCCTGAATACGGCGATGCCACATGTGTGACACTTTTTTGCAGCCTAGGTGGGCAAAGGGGCCCATATTCCAAAGAGCACCTTTAGGATTTCACAGGTCATTTACCTACTTACCACACATTAGGGCCCCTGGAAAATGCCAGGGCAGTATAACTACCCCACAAGTGACCCCATTTTGGAAAGAAGACACCCCAAGGTATTCTGTGAGGGGCATGGCGAGTTCCTAGAATTTTTTATTTTTTGTCACAAGTTAGTGGAAAATGCTGATTTTTTTTTTTTTTTTTTTTTTCATACAAAGTCTCATATTCCACTAACTTGTGACAAAAAATAAAAACTTCCATGAACTCACTATGCCCATCAGCGAATACCTTGGGGTCTCTTCTTTCCAAAATGGGGTCACTTGTGGGGTAGTTATACTGCCCTGGCATTCTAGGGGCCCAAATGTGTGGTAAGGAGTTTGAAATCAAATTCTGTAAAAAATGACCTGTGAAATCCGAAAGGTGCTCTTTGGAATATGGGCCCCTTTGCCCACCTAGGCTGCAAAAAAGTGTCACACATCTGGTATCTCCGTACTCAGGAGAAGTTGGGGAATGTGTTTTGGGGTGTCATTTTACATATACCCATGCTGGGTGAGAGAAATATCTTGGCAAAAGACAACTTTTCCCAATTATTTTATACAAAGTTGGCATTTGACCAAGATATTTATCTCACCCAGCATGGGTATATGTAAAAAGACACCCCAAAACACATTCCTCAACTTCTCCTGAATACAGAGATACCAGATGTGTGACACTTTTTTGCAGCCTAGGTGGGCAAAGGGGCCCATATTCCAAAGAGCACCTTTCGGATTTCACTCGTCATTTTTTACAGAATTTGATTTCAAACTCCTTACCACACATTTGGGCCCCTAGAATGCCAGGGCAGTATAACTACCCCACAAGTGACCCCATTTTGGAAAGAAGAGACCCCAAGGTATTCGCTGATGGGCATAGTGAGTTCATAGAACTTTTTATTTTTTGTCACAAGTTAGTGGAATATGAGACTTTGTAAGAAAAAAAATATATAAAAAAATCATCATTTTACGCTAACTTGTGACAAAAAATAAAAAGTTCTATGAACTCACTATGCCCATCAGCGAATACCTTAGGGTGTGTACTTTCCTAAATGGGGTCATTTGTGGGGTGTTTGTACTGTCTGGCCATTGTAGAACCTCAGGAAACATGACAGGTGCTCAGAAAGTCAGAGCTGCTTCAAAAAGCGGAAATTCACATTTTTGTACCATAGTTTGTAAACGCTATATCTTTTACCCAAACCATTTTTTTTTACCCAAACATTTTTTTTTTATCAAAGACATGTAGAACAATAAATTTAGAGCAAAATTTATATATGGATGTAGTTTTTTTTGCAAAATTTTACAACTGAAAGTGAAAAATGTCATTTTTTTGCAAAAAAATCGTTAAATTTCGATTAATAACAAAAAAAGTAAAAATGTCAGCAGCAATGAAATACCACCAAATGAAAGCTCTATTAGTGAGAAGAAAAGGAGGTAAAATTCATTTGGGTGGTAAGTTGCATGACCGAGCAATAAATGGTGAAAGTAGTGTAGGTCAGAAGTGTAAAAAGTGGCCTGGTCTTTCAGGGTGTTTAAGCACTGGGGGCTGAAGTGGTTAAAGTGCCCACATATAGCACATAGTGGGACACTGCATCAAGATGAATCAGGCGTGGATCAGCCAGGATTTCAACACATCAATGCCTGATGCATCAGACTAGATCATCCATGGTGCCACACCAGCATTTTGACAAAAGAGATCGTTTTCTTCTGGCTACCTGCCTCAGCTACTATTCTGATGCTGTTACCCGCCTGATGCCAAACATCTGATGCCAAGTGCTCCTTCTTTCACCCAACATCTTCAGCGAGTACTAGTATTGCCACCCACCTCCACACTGTCACCTTGCCACTCTGTGGCCTACTGATGCTGCCATGTCCACATTATGTCACCTTACCACTCTGTGGCCTCCTGGTGCTGCCATGTATACACTATGTCACCGTGCCACTCTGTTGTATCATGCTGCTGCTGCTGCCATGTCCACACTATGTCACAGTGCCACTCTGTTGTATCATGCTGCTGCTGCCATCTCCACACTATGTAACCTGGCCACCCTCCACATACTGCTGCCAACTACATACTCTGTGATTGTGCCACTCGGAGGCCTCCTCATACTGCTGCCACCTCCACACTGTCATTGTGCCACTGTGGGCCTTCTGATGCTGCCGCCACCTCCAGAATTTGTCATTGGGCCACTGTGTGGTCTCCTCATGCTGCTTCCACCTCACCACTCATAGGGACACTCTGTGGACTTCACATGCTGTTCACACCCTCCCCACTCCATGACTGGGCCACTATTTTGGCTTTCGGCCTTGCTGACATCATCATTTATTTGACCTTTCTTCTGATCTGTCAGAAGGAAGGAAAAATGAGGCGCACAACAGATCCTGTCTGTGTAGCAGCTGTAAGGCCTTTATGGTCCTATCAGAATTGGCTTATGATTTGGTAGACAAAAGCAGGAGTGGGTACAAAACACAGAAGACATGCAAATATTCCATTCACGTGTCATCTCTGTTTTAGCAATACTGAGCAAATGCTGACCAAGTGAAGGCGTATGCTCCAACGTCAGGATCCGTTTTTTGTGGGTTATTGTTCTGACGGATCAGAGGGAGGGCAAATTAATCAGTGACGTCAACACAAACTTACTGCTGACATCCTCTCCACTCTCTCAGGGGGCTCTACTTGTATAAGTGTGTAATAGAACAGGTTCTGTAGACATCTATTTGGTATCAGCTGACGAGGGTGTAAAAGGAGTGCACTTCTTCTTGACACTAACATCGACCTATAAGGCAGAGTTCATACTTGAGTTATTAGGCCAGGTTTGGCAAATTTAAGTATACTTTCTTATAATTTTAATCAAGTTTTGGTTTAATAAAAATAATGTTAAAATCTTTAATAATAACATTAAATGTTGCGCAAGACAGGAGAGAATCGGCCAGTCTTCTGTTTATTCAACGACGTGGTGTTGCAATGGAGAAAGCATTCCCCAAAAAAATTACTCTCCACCTGGAGCCGAATCCTGTCAAGATTGATGCAAGTGCAGTATTGGCTGCTTATCCAGCAAGATACTTCTGGGGGAACCTGCCTGGCATGCTTAGGCCTCTACTAGCGACAGACAATGAGAAGAAGACAAAGCATCAAGATTGCTTGGAGCCCGGGAGAGTTGCGAATTTAATCAAGATTTAAACCAACCAGAACCCAGTCTCTTCGTCAGGGGTTCCCAGTCATCATGGAATGGAAAGGAGGGCATCCTTATTATATTTAATAAATTTAATAATAACATTTTAATACATTTTATAATAAAAATTTCATTTTTCCTAACACAGGAGGAGGAGGAGGATATCCTGTGGTGCACGGAGATGGCGATGGTCTTCGGATTCCCACACAGACGTCTCAGAAATGAACCTCGGCTTCCAAAAGCATCTCCTGGAAAGATCATCCGTTATCTATTCGCCCCACTTTTTTTTTCGGAAGTGTGTAGAACCCATGTGGGACCCCCACGCTGCAGATTGATCATGGAGACACCGAATTTTATAATATATATGGAATTAATTTAATAATAAAATGTTTAATAAATCTAATAATAACATTAAATTTTTTTCTTAGGAGAGAATCGGCCACTCTTCAGTATATTCAATGACATGGAGGGTGTTGCGATGGAGAAAGCATTCCAAAAAAACAATTCCTCTACACCTGGAGCCGAATCCTGTCAAGATTGATGCAAGTGCGGTATTGGCTGCTCATCCAGCAAGATACTTTTGGAGGAACCTGCCTGCAATGCTTAGGCCTTTACTAGCAACAGACAATGAGAAGAAGACAAAGCTTGTTCTTTTCTATACATTGAATGAATAATTTTTGGGGCCTGTACTCCACTGCCATGCAGTAAAATTTATATCTAATGACCATCTAATATACCTCCAGCCACATAATCACTTGATGTTTTCTGTCCGGTGAATGCCTAATGTTCAGGGCCTGTACTCCCATGGCCTAAAATAAAAGAAATTCTAGGCTCCAGCATGGCACATTTTTGAGAGTTTCAATTTAAGATGCATAAAAACGGTCCCTGATTAAAATACATCTTGTAAGTATTTGGTGGCTGCAAATATAAGCTGAAGGTTTTTCAGGTTCGCCTGCCATTAAAGTGAATGGAGTCTGCCAACATTTAATAGTGAACATTTAATAGCGTTCGCGCACCGTCCCAGCCGATGTTCGTCCATCACTAATATCAATACCCTCTATCAGTATTTTGTGGAAACAGGTATATAGAACCAAATAATGAGTATTTGCTGGAAGCCGGTAAATCAAACCCCTTAATCAATATTTGGTGGAAGCTGGTGTATCGCAGGCCTCAATCTATATTTGGTGGAAGCCGGTGTATCACACCCCTCAATCAATATTTTGTGGAAGCTGGTGTATTACACTCCTCAATTAGTATTTTGTGGAAGCCTGTGTATCACACCCCTCAATCAGTATTTTGTGGAAGCAGCTATATCAAACCCCTTAATCAGTATTTTGTGGAAGCAGTTTTTTTTGGGGGGCAAAAGGTATATCACACCAGTTGCAATTAGTCATTCCAATAGCGTTTGTCCCTCTATATAGCTGCGGTATCTCAGCAGAACAGCACACAACTGCTGCACAATACAAATGCACTATAATATACTTTCTATGTTAGAAGGTATATTATATGTATATCCCACCCCTCTGTATGTCACACTTATCGATAGCACACCTATACCAGTCCTTAAAAGGACTTTTGTGGCCCTATTAGCTAGTGTCTGGTGTCACTAACAGTCTGTCCCTGCTCCACACAGCAACCTCTCCCTACACTGGAAAAAACTGAATGTAAAATGGCTTCCAGATCGGGTTTATTTATAGGGTAGAGGGTGTGTCCATGTGCTGAAATGTCTCAATTGGCTGTCCTGTCCCACCTGATGGATGTGTCATTGGTCAAAGTTAGGGAAAGTATAGGGAGGAGTCATGTACACTATAAAACAAGAACAGGGTGCAATAGGAGCTATTCTATTACACCTTGCTGCACTAATTTGGGATCCAAATTGGTGTTATACTGCTGCTTTTAGGTTGTTTGCACTATATGATACATCACTAATTCCAGCAAACCTTGCTTGTAATTGGGGTGGAAGTTCCCTGTGATACTGCCATTTATGGGGTGTATTAATCGGAAAGATATGTAAGTTCTATTAGCCGTTCTGTGTTGATTTTATATTGTTTTACTTTTTTGGGGGGGTGTATTAATAGGGAAAAAAAAGGGAAAAAATATATGTCATAATTGCTGTTCAGCGGTGAAGTTAGATTATACTAGAGCCATTTATGCGGTATATTAATAGGAAAGATACATACTTCCCATTTGCAGTTCTGCGTTCATTTTACATTGTTTTATTTTTTTGGGGGGTGTATTAATAGGGAAAAAAAGGGAAAAATATGTCATAATTGCCTTTCAGCAGTGAAGTTACATTGTACTACAGCCATTTATGGGGTGTATTAATAGGATAGATACGTACGTCTTATTAGCTGTTCTGCGATGAATTATGATTGTTATATTTCTTTATTTGGGGTGTAGTAATAGGAAAAAGAATACGTCTCAATTGCCGTTCTGTGGTGAATTGTAATTATTATTTTTTTGCCGGGGAGTTCATTAATCAGAAAAAAAATATATGTCTTAATTGCCGTTCAGCGGTGAAGTAACATTGTACTACAGCCATTTGCAGGGTAAATTAAAAGGAAAGCTATGTACGTCCCATTAGCCGTTCTGCTGTAAATTGTGATTGTTATATTTCTCTTTTGGGGGTGTAGTAATAAGAAAAATAATACGTCTTAATTGCCATTCTGCGGTGAATTGTGATTTTTTTTGGGGGGGGGGGATTTATTAATCAGAAAAAAATATATATGTCTTACAGTAATTGACGTTCAGCGGTAAAGTTACATTGTACTACAGCCATTTTTACGGGGTGTATTAAAAGGAAATATTCATACATCCCATTAGCTGTTCTGCAGTGAATTGCAATTGTTATATTTCTTTTTTTGGGGTGTAGTTATAGGAAAAAGAATACGTCTTAATTGACCTTTTGCAGTGAATTGTGTTTTTTTTTTGGGGGGGAGTTCATTAATAATAAAAAAATATATATATGTCTTACAGTAATTGACATTCAGCGATAAAGTAACATCCTTTTTTGGGGGGTATTATTTTAATTTTAGTTTAATTATTTTATTATACAGTATGTCAGACACACAGGTGACAGGCCCTTCAAAGGGAATGGGCAGTGGCCAAAATGTTTCTGTCGCAGGCAGCAGAGGAAGGGGAGTGGCAGCAGGAATCGCAGCGAGAGGCCTGAGCTCGCGGTGTCATCTAGCGGTTGTGTCTTGACCAGCAACCCAGTGGTGCTTGAATGGTTGACTCGGTCTTCGACTTCGTCACAAGTGACAACAGACACCCTGTGCCCTCACCTGCCTCTGTCCTTTTCTGTTCCCTCAGCCAAAGAAGTATTATATGCGTGAGCTCAGCTCCACTATACAGCGAGGACGAGCTACTAGAGCACAGTCAGCAGCTACTGCCCAGCCAAGATCTGGAGGAGACATCCGCCGCTTTCTCCGGAAGGCGGGCAAGAAGTGATGATGAGAGTGGCGTGGGAGCAGGTGTTGTGAGCACTCAGGCTTCTGGCCATCAGACCGTTGAGGGTCAGTGACGTGTAGACAGTAGCGGATGATGATGATGTAGCTGATCACACTTGGGAGCTGGGTGAAGAAGGGGCTTCATCATCAGGAGAAGAGGGTGGCAGCTTGCGCGTGAGGCAGCGGCTGAGCCAGCAGGGTGGTAGCATGGCTGTGAGTCAGCAGGGTGGCAGCAGTGGGAGGTCAGGAGCCAAACGTGCCGGGGTAGACTACCCGCTTCGTAGGAGCCTACCGGCCCGGAAAGTAGCAGTGCAGGGGTTTACGGAGGCAGCGCGCAGTCAGGGCGGAGTGTTGGGGGGGAAATGCCATACTCTGCAGTGTGGCAATTTTTTGTTAGGTCTCCGGAGGAGGTGAACATGGCCATTTGCAGAATTTGTGGGTAGAAGGTGTAGTGTGTCCAGGGTGCCAATGTTGGCACCACGGCCCAGTGTCAACACATGCAGCGTCACCATAAAGTGGCCTGAGAGAACAGTGGCTCCGATGTGGTGGTCCAGCCTGCCGCAGAAACCGCTGCATCCCCCAGTGGCACGTACCCAATTTCATGCAGTCAAGGCTCCACCACCTCAGACAAAGGCAGATGTTTCTCCTTCCCATCATCTGCTGGTCCTGATGCTCCTGCTCTTCCTCCTCCTCGTTAGTCATTCCATCAGCAATCGATCACTGAAGCGATTGCCAAGAGACAACAGTATGCGTGCACTTATCCAACGGCGCAGAAGCTGAACGTGATCCTGGCCAAGTTGCTGGTGCTGCACTCCCTCCCTTTCCAAGTGGTGGACTCTGCACCTTTCAGAGAACTGATGGCTTGTGCCGAGCCGAGGTGGAGAGTCCCAAGCCGTCATTTCTTTGCAAAAAAGGCAGTACCAGCCCTGGACATATATGTAGAACAAAAGGATAGGATAGGTCTAGGATAGATCTGGCTTTGATAAATAAAAACTATCTGAAATATATAAAACAAATGAAATATGAAGCAAGGTCTTTATCCGATCATATACCTCTCGCTATTGAATTATGTCTGGGCCATGATAAATATAGTGCTAGGCCTCCATTTAGATTAAACCCCTTTCTATAATGGGTTAATTAAACAGGAGATTTTTTGGGATATTAATTAGAATTCAGCAAGGACACATTTGGTATGGGACGCATTTAAGGCTTACTTGAGGGGGGTGTTTATTAGTAATATCTCTAACTTAAAGGGGTTGTCCCACTTCATTAATTGTGTTTAACTCAATTTACTATCCCCAATGAACATTTATTCCTATCTATGTGATTTAAAAAAATGCTTTGCTTTTCTGCAAACAGCTTCTATTAGAAGCTGTTGTTTACCTTGGTGTCCCATGGATACGGCCGGCTTTTCGCCGGCCGCATCGTTTCGCCGCGCCTGCGCACTACAGGCAGAGAAATAAGCGGCCGGCCTCTCCATTACATGAACGCGCACGACCGCGCATGCGCAGTATATCCACCGCGTCTTAGATAGAGCTGCGCATGCGGGGCCATCCGAACAGTTCGGGCGAGACAGCAGAGTGAGCGGACGGACGTCGGAGGAACGGGATACTGTAAGTATAATATCTAATGGCCCACTAATCGACCAACGATTATTGAACTCTGCAATAGAGGGGGTTCATAGTGAATTCAATGGGGGCATATTTATATATAGAACTTTGGGCAACTATATTATGTCGATTCACACTATATCAATTTTATGCACAATGGGGGCAACTATATTATAACTATGGACACTGGAGGCAACTATATTGATTATATGCACAATGGGGGCAACTATATTTATTATATGCACAATGGGGGCAACTATATTATATCTATGGACACTGGGGGCAACTATATTATAGCTATGGACACTGGGGGCAACTATATTATATCTATGGGCACTGGGGGCAACTATATTATAGCTATGGACACTGGGGGCAACTATATTATATTTATGGAAACTGGGGGCAACTATATTCTATGTATGGAAACTGGGGGCAACTATATTATATCTATGGGCACTGGGGCAAACTATGAGTTTTATGCACAATGGGGGCAACTATATGAATTATATGCACAATGGGGGCAACTATATTATATCTATGGACACTGGGGGCAACTATATGAATTTATATGCACAATGGGGGCAACTATATTATATCTATGGACACTGGGGGCAACTATATTATATGTATGTAAACTGGGGGCAACTATATTATATCTATGGGCCCTGGGGGCAACTATATTATAGCTATGGACACTGGGGGCAACTATATTATATCTATGGACACTGGGGGCAACTATATTATATGTATGCACACTGGGGGCAACTATATTATATGTATGCACACTGGGGGCAACTATATGAATTTTATGCACAATGGGGGCAACTATATTATATCTATGGACACTGGGGGCAACTATATTATATGTATGTACACTGGGGGCAACTATATTATGGGGGCGGATGGAGGAGGCACTTATGGGGGCGGATGGAGGAGGTACTTATGGGGGCAGATATGCAGAGATGTGTATGTGGCGGTTTAGAATCAATGCGGGTGAAATATAGAATCAGATGTAGCAGAGCTACATAAGCGCTGTTCAGTCACAGTACTAATGGTGAAGGAAATAGAAGGCTTTAGCAGAGATGTGTATGTGGCGGTTTAGAATCAATGCTGGTGAAAGAGAAACAGATGAAGCAGAGCTGAATATGCGGCTGTTCTGACACAGTGCTGGTTGAATCGAAAAACAGATGTAGCAGCGCTGTATATGTGGCAGGTCAGCATCAATGCTGGCAAAAGAGAAACAGATGTAGTAGAGCTGAATATGCGGCTGTTCTGATACAGTGCTGTTTGAAGAGAGAAACAGATGTAGTAGAGCTGAATATGCTGCTGTTCTGACACAGTGCTGGTTGAAGAGATAAACAGACAGATGTAGCAGAGCTGAATATGCGGGTGTTCTGACACAGTGCTGTTTGAAGAGAGAAACAGATGTAGTAGAGCTGAATATGCTGCTGTTCTGATACAGTGCTGGTTGAAGAGATAAACAGTCAGATGTAGCAGAGCTGTATATGCATCTATAAAGATACATAGTGTGAGGTTTATACACAACTGGAGTACAGCTGTAATGGAAACAAATCTGCATCAGTGCTGGGGGGTGGGGGTCGGTCAAGCTTTTGGGCTAATGTATAATATGGAATTATAGTTTTTGATGCACAGAATGGGTTTGTAAAAGATTAGACAGAGATTTTATGTGTAAAACTGTACACTGAGCTCACTTCACATGGCTCTGAGTGACCATTCCCCTCACAGACACTGCATACTGATGAGTCATACTCTTCACGTGAACGAGCACATAAGAACTCAGTGCTCAGTGTGATGTCATAAGGAGGTGTGGCCGGCCTTCACTCTAGCTGCCTAAGCCCGCCCAGCCTTAGCTGCAGAAAACCAGGAAGTTACCAGCCGAGCTGGCTGCAGGTGAAGCTGATTTAGCAAAGTGGGAAAACCCCTTTAAGAAAGAGTTTTGCTAAGAAATAGAGAGAGTTGCAAGAACGGTTGCTGCTATGGATGAGTTTTCCATTAACAACACAGAACAAACTAGAGAAAATATTTTCTTCTGGATAAGGCTGGATAGAATGGGAAAATGGGAAAATTCGAGCTAGGGTGAGCTCTAATCAGGACCCCAAACAAGAGATAGTTAGCATTCGCTCTCCTGAAGGCATAATTAATCAAGATCAGGAATCTGTCAAAGAGGCATTTGTGAAATACTTTTTTGGAATTATATAAATCAGAAAAATAGTGTCTCAGATGAAACAATTGATTTATATTTGGACTCTATCTCTCTTCCAGGCCTTACAGGTTTCCAAAGAGAATCCCTAGATGCAAACCTCTCCTTGCAAGAGCTAGAGGGCGCTTTTAAGGCCTGTGCGGGAAACTCCTCTCCGGGATCCGATGGACTCCCATATTAATTCTATCGTGAATATAGGGAGGTGGTCTTTCCCCGTCTTCTGAAGGTATTTATTGAGGCAATAGAGGAGGATAGTCTTCCAGAATCAATGACAAAGGCAGTAGTAGTATTAATATTGAAAAAAGGCAAAGATCCCTTAGATATGGGCTAATATAGGCCGATTTCTTTATTAAATACTGATGTGAAGCTTCTCTCAAGGATTCTTACTACTAGGTTGTCCAAGGTTATTTTATCTATTATACACCCTGACCAAAATGGGTTTATTCCTAACATGGCTACTCATTATAATTTACACCGCCTTTTTACCAATATTCAGTCCTCCAGGGGGGTCTCTCGCTCTATCCTGTCTTTGGATGCTTCTAAGGCCTTTGACACGTTGGAGTGGAGATTCCTCTGGAAGGTCTTGGTGAAGATGGGATTTGGAAGTAAGTTTAAAAATATGGTCAAGCTTCTGTATAAATCCTCTAGGGCGAGGCTGAGTATTAATAAGATGCTTACCAGGTATATTTCTTTGGGGAGGGGTACTCGTCAAGGATGTCCACTATCCCCATTATTATTTGATATTTATATTGAGCCCCTTGCTGTTAGAGTTAGGCAAGACCCTATGATTGAAGGTTTTGGGACATTGGGCATAGAATATCGTATCTCCCTATATGCTGATGATGTTTTATTCTATGTACGACATACTAATTTCACACTTCTGAGGGTTATTCGAGTTGTTAATTCCTTCGGTGAAGTTTCAGGTTTTGATATCAATTGGTATAAAACTATTCTTATGCCCTTGTATAGATTACAACCCTTTACTGAGGAGTAGGGATGAGCGAACCCGAACTGTATAGTTCGGGTTCGTACCGAATTTTGGGGTGTCCGTGACACGGACCCGAACCCGAACATTTTCGTAAAAGTCCGGGTTCGGGTTCGGTGTTCGGCGCTTTCTTGGCGCTTTTTGAAAGGCTGCAAAGCAGCCAATCAACAAGCGTCATACTACTTGCCCCAAGAGGCCATCACAGCCTTGCCTACTATTGGCATGGCTGTGATTGGCCAGTGCAGCATGTGACCCAGCCTCTATATAAGCTTGGGTCACGTAGCGCTGCACGTCACTCTGCTGATTCAAGCATAGGGAGAGGTTGCAGCTGCGACGTTAGGGCGAGATTAGGCAGATTAACTCCTCCAAAAGACTTCATTCTGTGATCGATCTGCAGCTGTGGATCATTGAAGTGCTAATATCGACTTGCTCACTTTTTTGAGGCTGCCCAGAGCGTTTTTAGATCACTTTTTTCTGGGGTGATCGGCGGCCATTTTGTGACTTGTGGTGCGCCAGCACAAGCTATCACCAAGTGTATTTAACCATCAATAGTGTGGTTATTTTGTGCTATATCCTACATCAGCTGCAGGCTGAGCCTGTGTCACCGAAGTGTATTTAACCATCAACAGTCTGGTTATTTTTTGGCCATATACTACATCAGCTGCAGGCTGAGCCTGTGTCACCGAAGTGCATTTAACCATCAACAGTCTGGTTATTTTTTGGCCATATACTACATCTGGTGCAGGCTGAGCCTGTGTCACCCAAGTGCATTTAACCATCAATAGTGTGGTTATTTTTTGGCCATATACTACATAAGGGGCAAGTTGAGCCTGTCACCCAGCGCCTAAAAAATAGACCTGACATTTCTATTCAACCAAATCTGTACTGTTTTAGCTGGTCAAGTTATTTGTAGTGACCGTAAAAGCACACTTTTTGTTCTGGGTTGAAAAACTATTCCCAAATTTGCCATTCTCAAAATAACTAGTTTCTGGTATATGAGGCCTACTTGAAATCTATCCCAAAAAGGATATCTTACATTGAAGGTGCTGATAGTGTCATTCAGAAAAACCTAAGACACACGCTACCGTGCAGATAGAAGTCTGATTCTGTGATTAAACCTATACCTGTCACACAGCGCAAAAAAAAAACAGGCCTCACATTTCTATTCAACCAAATCTGTACTGTTTTAGCTGGTCAAGTTATTTGTAGTGACCGTAAAAGCACACTTTTTGTTCTGGGTTGAAAAACTATTCCCAAATTTGCCATTCTCAAAATAACTAGTTTCTGGTATATGAGGCCTACTTGAAATCTATCCCAAAAAGGATATCTTACATTGAAGGTGCTGATAGTGTCATTCAGAAAAACCTAAGACACACGCTACCGTGCAGATAGAAGTCTAATTCTGTGATTAAACCTATACCTGTCACACAGCGCAAAAAAAAAACAGGCCTGACATTTCTATTCAACCAAATCTGTACTGTTTTAGCTGGTCAAGTTATTTGTAGTGACCGTAAAAGCACACTTTTTGTTCTGGGTTGAAAAACTATTCCCAAATTTGCCATTCTCAAAATAACTAGTTTCTGGTATATGAGGCCTACTTGAAATCTATCCCAAAAAGGATATCTTACATTGAAGGTGCTGATAGTGTCATTCAGAAAAACCTAAGACACACGCTACCGTGCAGATAGAAGTCTAATTATGTGATTAAACCTATACCTGTAACACAGCGCAAAAAAAAACCAGGCCTGACATTTCTATTCAACCAAATCTGTACTGTTTTAGCTGGTCAAGTTATTTGTAGTGACCGTAAAAGCACACTTTTTGTTCTGGGTTGAAAAACTATTCCCAAATTTGCCATTCTCAAAATAACTAGTTTCTGGTATATGAGGCCTACTTGAAATCTATCCCAAAAAGGATATCGTACATTGAAGGTGCTGATAGTGTCATTCAGAAAAACCTAAGACACACGCTACCGTGCAGATAGAAGTCTAATTCTGTGATTAAACCTATACCTGTCATACAGCGCAAAAAAAAAACAGGCCTGACATCTCTATTCAACCAAATCTGTACTGTTTTAACTGGTCAAGTTATTTGTAGTGACCGTAAAAGCACACTTTTTGTTCTGGGTTGAAAAACTATTCCCAAATTTGCCATTCTCAAAATAACTAGTTTCTGGTATATGAGGCCTACTTGAAATCTATCCCAAAAAGGATATCTTACATTGAAGGTGCTGATAGTGTCATTCAGAAAAACCTAAGACACACGCTACCGTGCAGATAGAAGTCTAATTCTGTGATTAAACCTATACCTGTCACACAGCGCAAAAAAAAACAGGCCTGACATTTCTATTCAACCAAATCTGTACTGTTTTAGCTGGTCAAGTTATTTGTAGTGATCGTAAAAGCACACTTTTTGTTCTGGGTTGAAAAACTATTCCCAAATTTGCCATTCTCAAAATAACTAGTTTCTGGTATATGAGGCCTACTTGAAATCTATCCCAAAAAGGATATCTTACATTGAAGGTGCTGATAGTGTTATTCAGAAAAACCTAAGACACACGCTACCGTGCAGATAGAAGTCTAATTCTGTGATTAAACCTATACCTGTCACACAGCGCAAAAAAAAAACAGGCCTGACATTTCTATTCAACCAAATCTGTACTGTTTTAGCTGGTCAAGTTATTTGTAGTGATCGTAAAAGCACACTTTTTGTTCTGGGTTTAAAAACTATTCCCAAATTTGCCATTCTCAAAATAACTAGTTTCTGGTATATGAGGCCTACTTGAAATCTATCCCAAAAAGGATATCTTACATTGAAGGTGCTGATAGTGTCATTCAGAAAAACCTAAGACACACGCTACCGTGCAGATAGAAGTCTGATTCTGTGATTAAACCTATACCTGTCACACAGCGCAAAAAAAAAACAGGCCTGACATTTCTATTCAACCAAATCTGTACTGTTTTAGCTGGTCAAGTTATTTGTAGTGACCGTAAAAGCACACTTTTTGTTCTGGGTTGAAAAACTATTCCCAAATTTGCCATTCTCAAAATAACTAGTTTCTGGTATATGAGGCCTACTTGAAATCTATCCCAAAAAGGATATCTTACATTGAAGGTGCTGATAGTGTCATTCAGAAAACCTAAGACACACGCTACCGTGCAGATAGAAGTCTGATTCTGTGATTAAACCTATACCTGTCACACAGCGCAAAAAAAAAAACAGGCCTGACATTTCTATTCAACCAAATCTGTACAGTTTTAGCTGGTCAAGTTATTTGTAGTGACCGTAAAAGCACACTTTTTGTTCTGGGTTGAAAAACTATTCCCAAATTTGCCATTCTCAAAATAACTAGTTTCTGGTGTCATGGTCTTACCTTCTTGCTGTTCTCCTTCGTTTGACATGTGCTGGCGGCCATCTTGGTTTCTGGGTTTCTTGTAGCCTCCCACCCTGCGGCTCCTCCTTCCCACTGGGAGGAGCTGGATGCCTAGCTCATATATATAGGAGGTCTGTGGCTCAGTTCCTTGCTTGGTCCTCCTGTGTTCACATGCTTCTAGACTGCTGCTGCTTCTGGTTCCTGATCCTGGTTTCGTCCGACTACCCTGCTGGTTCCTGATCCTGGTTTCGTCTGACTACCCTGCTGGTTCCTGATCCTGGCTTCGTCTGACTACCCTGCTGGTTCCTGATCCTGGCTTCGTCTGACTACCCTTCTGGTTCCTGACCTCTGGCTTCGCAAAGACTCTGCTTCGGTTTCGCCATCCGTTTGGACTTTTGCTTTACAGCTTTATTTTCAATAAAGCCTTCTTATTTTTCACTTATCCCTTGTTGTACGTCTGGTTCATGGTTCCGTGACATTAGGACCAAGCGATGAATTCTGACGGTACAGGGCCATCCTCGCTACCCACGCTGGTTGCCAGACTTGATCAGCAGGATCACCTGTTGGGTCGGTTCGCTGTGGCGTTGCAAACCCTGCTTGAACGCACGGCTCATTTCGCTCCCGTTTCCGATGGGTCGGTTGTCGCTCCTGGGCCCGCTCCTACTGCCGCTCCGGTTGTTGCGCCAGAGTCTACCCCGACACCTGTTGTTGCACCTGCGGTGTTTCGGGGTATGACCGGTTCTGCCCCTCTTCCACAGCGCTTTGGGGGAGAGCCAACTCAGTGCCGAGGTTTCCTTAACCAGGTGGGCATTTATTTCGAGTTGCTGCCACATGCCTTTCCCACTGAGAGATCAAAGGTGGGCTTCTTGATCTCGCTGCTCTCGGACAAGGCCTTGGCCTGGGCCAGCCCTTTATGGGAGAACAACAATCCGGTGGTTGCCGAGTTTTCCGGTTTTGTTGCTTCTCTTCGGAAGGTATTCGATGTGCCGGCTCGTGCTGCCTCTGCTGCGAAGCTCCTTATGTCCATCAGACAGGGTTCACGATCCGTAGCTGAATACGCCATTGAGTTTCGTACCCTGGCAGCTGAGGTGGGCTGGAATAATGAGGCTCTGGTCGCTGCTTTCTCTCATGGTCTCTCGGATGCCTTGAAGGATGAGGTTGCAGCTAAGGACCTACCAGTGGAGCTCGAGTCTCTTATTTCTTTCCTGATTTTGATTGACACCAGACTCAGGGAGAGACCTTCCTTTAAGGAGAGCCTGCGGAGGTTTTCTAACAGATTGGCGCCTACGTTTGCTGCCCCACCCGTGCCTCCCTCTCCTCCCACGCCTCCTGGGGATGACTTGTCTGGGGGTGAACCCATGCAGCTGGGGTTTGCTCGCCTGTCCGAGGGGGAGAGGGTACTCCGGAGACGCGAGGGCCGATGCATGTACTGTGGTCTCGGTGGGCATTTTCGGTTGGCATGTCCGAACCGTCCGGGAAACGCTCGCACCTGAGATCCTGTCGGGGGCAGATCTTGGGTGGAGTCTCCTCGTCCCCGGTTTCCCGTGTTGACAAACCACTGATCACTGTTGTCCTCTCCTGGGTTGGGGGCTCGGTGACGACCCAGGCGTTGGTGGACTCTGGTGCTGGTGGTTTGTTCATTGATAATGTGTTCGCTGCCGCCAATTCCATTCCTCTGCAGGCTCGAGGTTCCCCACTGGCTCTTGAGGCGATAGACGGCAGACCCCTTCTGCCGCCACACATGACTCATGAGACCCTTCCAGTGGGGATAGCCATTGGTGCCATTTACAGAGAGTCGGTCTGCCTGCAGGTTATTTCGTCTCCACACTACTCGGTGGTCTTGGGGTACCCCTGGCTCCGGAAGCATAATCCGACTTTCGATTGGAGATCGGCCGAGATCCTCTCGTGGTCACCGCAGTGTGGGGCTAGTTGCATCCATGGGTCTGTCAAGTTGCTGTGTACTTCCTCGGACTCTCTGTTGCCTCCTGAATACGGGGAGTACCGGGATATATTCGATAAGGTGCGCGCGGTTGCCCTACCTCCGCACCGCCCATACGATTGTGCCATAGAGTTACAATCTGGTGCCGTTCCTCCTCGTGGCAAAGTCTATCCACTGTCGGTAGCGGAGAATGAGGCCATGGAGGAGTACGTGAGGGAGGCGCTTTCACGCGGACACATTCGCAAATCCTCGTCCCCGGCAGGGGCTGGATTTTTCTTTGTGAAAAAGAAGGGCGGTGAGTTGAGGCCTTGCATCGATTATAGGGGTCTCAATCGCATCACGATCAAGAACACTTACCCGATACCCTTGATTTCCGAGCTGTTCGATCGCCTTAAAGGGGCCACGGTCTTTACCAAACTCGACCTGAGGGCGGCATATAACCTGGTAAGGATCAAGGCGGGCGATGAGTGGAAGACCGCGTTTAACACCAGGACCGGTCATTATGAATCCTTGGTTATGCCCTTTGGGTTGTGCAATGCGCCCGCAGTCTTTCAGGAATTCATCAACAATGTTTTCCGTGACCTGTTGCAGCAGTGTGTGGTGGTTTATTTGGATGACATCTTGGTATATTCTGAATCCATGGAGGCCCACATTCTGGATGTCAGACGAGTGTTGCAACGGTTACGAGAGAACAAGCTGTTCGGTAAGCTTGAGAAATGCGAATTTCACCGATCCCAGGTAACCTTCTTAGGTTACATAATTTCCGCTGAGGGGTTCTCCATGGATCCTGAGTAGGTTTCGGCTGTCTTACAGTGGCCCCAGCCCAGTGGTCTTCGTTCCCTGCAGCGCTTTTTGGGCTTCGCCAATTATTATCGGAAGTTCATCAGGGACTTTTCCATGCTAGCCAAGCCTCTCACGGATCTGACCAGGAAGGGCAGTAATTCCCAGGTCTGGCCGCTCGAGGCCATCCGAGCTTTTGAGGCTCTAAAGTCCGCCTTTGTGTCGGCTCCGATTCTGTCGCATCCCAACCCTGGGTTGCCCTTTGTCCTCGAGGTGGACGCGTCTGAGACGGGAGTAGGCGCCCTTCTGTCTCAGCGTAGAACACCAGAGGGTCCTCTGCTTCCTTGTGGGTTTTACTCCCGGAAACTGTCTTCCGCGGAGTGCAACTATCAGATTGGTGACAGGGAGTTATTGGCCATCGTGCAGGCCCTTAAAGAATGGAGGCACTTGCTCGAGGGTTCGGTGGTTCCGGTCCTCATCCTGACGGACCACAAGAATCTGACCTACCTTTCTGAGGCCAAGAGATTGACACCACGTCAGGCCAGATGGGCTCTGTTCTTGTCACGTTTTAATTACGTGGTCTCCTACCTACCCGGTTCCAAGAACATCAGGGCGGATGCCTTATCACGGCAGTACTCCGAGCTGTCCAGGGAGGAGTCGATTCCGACTTCGGTCATACCTCCGAATCAGATCTTGGCCGCCATTCGCACCAGCCTGACCTCTCCCCTGGGTGAGCAGATTTTGGCGGCTCAATCTGGTGCTCCCTCTGGGAGACCCAACGGCAGATGTTTTGTGCCTGAGGAGTTGCGCACTCGGTTGTTGCGAACCTACCATAACTCCAAGACCGCGGGGCATCCTGGAAAGAATCAGCTGTCCTGGGCTGTTTCACGTCTGTTCTGGTGGCCTTCCCTACGTTCCGACATCGCCGCATATGTAGCGGCATGCTCCGTTTGTGCCCAGAGTAAGTCCCCTCGGCACCTTCCGTTGGGCCTTCTGCAACCCATAGCCACCGGGGAGCGCCCATGGTCACACCTGGGGATGGATTTCATTGTGGACCTCCCTGCATCCCGAGGCCATACGGTCATTCTCATGATTGTGGATCGGTTTTCCAAAATGTGCCACTGTGTTCCTCTCAAGAAGTTACCCTCTGCACAAGAGTTGGCCACGATTTTTGCCAGGGAGGTCTTTCGGTTGCACGGTTTGCCCAAGGAGATTGTGTCGGATCGGGGGAGTCAGTTTGTGTCCAGGTTCTGGCGCGCCTTTTGCTCCCAGTTGGGGATACATCTCTCCTTCTCCTCGGCCTACCACCCTCAGTCCAATGGGGCCGCAGAACGATCCAATCAGGCCTTGGAGCAATTCCTTTGTTGCTATGTCTCCGATCACCAAGACAATTGGGTTGACCTCCTGCCTTGGGCTGAGTTTGCCAGGAACACGGCGGTGAACTCTTCCTCTGGGACGTCTCCCTTCATGGCCAATTATGGGTTCCAACCTGCCGTGTTACCGGAGGTATTCTCTCCCCAGGATATTCCGGCTGTGGAGGATCACCTTTCCGTCCTACGTGCTTCTTGGGTACTGATCCAGAAGTCCCTTGAGGTCTCTGCGCAGCGCCAGAGACTCCAGGCTGATCGCAGACGAGCGCCTGCTCCTTCCTACCAGGTCGGAGACCGTGTATGGTTGTCCACCCGCAACCTCAACCTTCGAGTGCCCACTCCCAAGCTGGCGCCTCGCTTTGTTGGTCCCTTCCGAGTGCTTCGCAGGGTAAACCCGGTAGCCTATGCCCTTGCGCTTCCTCCTGGCATGCGGATCTCCAACGTGTTTCATGTCTCCCTGTTGAAGCCACTGGTGTGTAATCGTTTCACTTCCTCGGTTCCTCGGCCTCGTCCGGTCCAAGTGGGTAATCGTGAGGAGTATGAGGTGAGCAATATCCTGGACTCACGCCTGGTCCGCGGTCGGGTGCAGTTTTTGGTCCATTGGCGTGGTTATGGTCCAGAGGAGCGTTCCTGGGTTCCCTCCGCAGATGTCCATGCTCCTGTCTTGCTCCGAGCCTTCCACGCACGCTTCCCTCAGAAACCGTTCTTTACTCCGCGGAGGAGGGGCCCTTGAGGGGGAGGTACTGTCATGGTCTTACCTTCTTGCTGTTCTCCTTCGTTTGACATGTGCTGGCGGCCATCTTGGTTTCTGGGTTTCTTGTAGCCTCCCACCCTGCGGCTCCTCCTTCCCACTGGGAGGAGCTGGATGCCTAGCTCATATATATAGGAGGTCTGTGGCTCAGTTCCTTGCTTGGTCCTCCTGTGTTCACATGCTTCTAGACTGCTGCTGCTTCTGGTTCCTGATCCTGGTTTCGTCCGACTACCCTGCTGGTTCCTGATCCTGGTTTCGTCCGACTACCCTGCTGGTTCCTGATCCTGGCTTCGTCTGACTACCCTGCTGGTTCCTGATCCTGGCTTCGTCTGACTACCCTTCTGGTTCCTGACCTCTGGCTTCGCAAAGACTCTGCTTCGGTTTCGCCATCCGTTTGGACTTTTGCTTTACAGCTTTATTTTCAATAAAGCCTTCTTATTTTTCACTTATCCCTTGTTGTACGTCTGGTTCATGGTTCCGTGACATCTGGTATATGAGGCCTACTCAAAATAACTAGTTTCTGGTATATGAGGCCTACTTGAAATCTATCCCAAAAAGGATATCCTACATTGAAGGTGCTGATAGTGTCATTCAGAAAAACCTAAGACACACGCTACCGTGCAGATAGAAGTCTAATTCTGTGATTAAACCTATACCTGTCACACAGCGCAAAAAAAACCCAGGCCTGACATTTCTATTCAACCAAATCTGTACTGTTTTAGCTGGTCAAGTTATTTGTAGTGACCGTAAAAGCACACTTTTTGTTCTGGGTTGAAAAACTATTCCCAAATTTGCCATTCTCAAAATTGTGGTGAACGGGAACAATGAGGAAAACATCTAATAAGGGACGTGGACGCGGACGTGGACATGGTCGTGGTGGTGTTAGTGGACCCTCTGGTGCTGGGAGAGGACGTGGCCGCTCTGCCACAGCCACACGTCCTAGTGAACCAACTACCTCAGGTCCCAATAGCCAGCAGAATTTACAGCGATATTTTGTGGGGCCCAATACCGTTCTAAGGATGGTAAGGCCTGAGCAGGTACAGGCATTAGTCAATTGGGTGGCCGACAGTGGATCCAGCACGTTCACATTATCTCCCACCCAGTCTTCTGCAGAAAGCGCACAGATGGCGCATGATAACCAAGCCCATCGGTCTGTCACATCACCCCCATGCATATCAGGGAAACTGTCTG